>NW_001854330.1:16434-60592 GCF_000209125.1 Entamoeba dispar SAW760
GAATAAATAGAGATAATTAAGGATTACAACAACAACATTTTGTTTAAACAAGTAGAATTATAATGAATCTTTTAAATATTGTTCTTTTTGTTTTATTACTTCCATCTTATATGCTTTAATATCTCTAACAAAATAATCATTTGCACGTTGTTGAGCAGGAGACTCTTTATTTGGATTATCTAATAAATCTTGTACTCCAACAAGAATTTGTTTAATAGAAATTGTAGGTTTCCAATCGTATGATTCATTTAATATACTAAGACAAATTTGTCCATTTGGAAATACATTTGGATGGAAAAATCCTTCTGGTAAATAACAACGTGGTGGGGATGCTGGATACCCAGTAGAAAATTTCATTTCTACTGGATAATAACCATTTTCCCATATTGTTCCTTTCTTTCCTGGAACTAAACATTCCCAATTAAACAAATCAGGTTGTCCTTTTTTCATTATTGGTCGTGCAATAAATCCTGGAGGATGGTCTTTTCTCCAAGCCCTTCGTTCTTCTACAATTCTACTAACTGCAGTAAGTTGACTCATATAAATTTAATTAAATTAATAAAGTTCTTTTTATTTTTTAATTTAAAAAAAATTTTCCTTGAAAAACAAAAAGAATATTTTAAATCAGATAAGAAATATTTTGTTAGTAATTATCTTATTGGCAAACTTTGGTTCCAACATCATTTCCTTCTAAAAAAAGTTCTAGACATTCCTTTGTACCTTCAAAAACGTATGACTGAATCATGTGTTTTTTGGCTGCTATCATTAGTTCACTAATTTTCCCAGCCATGCCCCCAGTTACATCTACTCCTTTACAACCATGCAAAAACTTTTTTATTGAATCATAATTTTGTTCATTTATCAATGGAATAACTTCTCCTTTATCATTAAGAACTGGGGTATTGCAAATGAATCCAATTCTACTACAACCAAATCTAATAGCAAGTTCTGGAACTAGTTGATCAGCAGAAAGAATACAACTACCTTGTATAATATCCATTGCAATATCTCCATGAACCACAGGAATAATTCCTTGATTAATCATCATTTGAAGTGGTTGTAAATACATGTCAACAATTCTTTTATTTTCAGTAACAACAAAATTAAAAGGATGAAATGGAATAGCACTAACCCCTTCTTTAATTAATGAATTAACAATGACAGAACTTAATTCTTGCATTGCCATTTCACATTCAATAACACCAGTTTTATGAAACCCTTCTGCAAGATGATACTTTGCTGCTGGGACATGACCAAATGACCCAGCTCCATGGGCAAGTATAATTGGTTGTTTAGGATGAGAATGAATAAATTGAGCTAGGCATTTGCTAAATACATGTATATTTTCTAAAACTGGAGGACCATCAACTCTATTCTTTTCAGTTAGATAACTACCTCCTATCTTTAAAATAATAAGGTTTGGTATTGAATTCATTTATATGTTTATAAGTACTTTTAAGATCTTTATCAAAGCCTCTTTGTAATAACACGAATCTTTTCGTAAGCTACTATTCGATTCAATTAAATGTACAAAAATAGTCAAAGTAAATCTTGAGTTATATCATTATCTATTCATTTTTTATTTCCTTTTTTATCCTAAAAATAAAGTAGATTAATTAAATAACGATTGTCTCTTCGTCTTGTTACAGATAACTAAAAAAATGATGCTTCACTAAGAAAAAAAAATGATGCTTTATTCAGAAAAATGATGCTTTATTCAGGAATGAAGTAATATCTTAAATTTATAGTACCTAATATTATTTTTATATTTTTATGGTATGTATAAGAAACATACTTATATTAAATTTTATGAAAAAGGAAAAATTAAAATATAATAGTTTAAATATAATTAATAAATAGTTTTGAATTTGGTTAATACAGGTTAATTATAATTAAAATTCTTGGGATAAACTATCAAATTCATTTTAATTTAATTATACTTTGTTATTTAACACCACTATAAAATGTTGTTAATTCATTAAACATCTTCTTACATGTTAATAATTTATTTTTTATCATTAGTTTGATTATTAATTTTGTCTCTTCATTAAATGATTATTATTACTTTCTATTTGATATCTGTTGATTTCTTAAGTATTTTATTTTAATAACAGATTTCTTATTTTATGATTTTTCCTTTTATAAGAGTGAAGTTGATTTAATTAATAAAATATAGTCTTCATTAATAATATTTGTAATTTACTCCTTCTTAAGATATTACACCTATTTCTAATATTTCATTTCTTTTAATTGTAATAGAATTAGACAATAATATTAACATCATTAAATTCGTGTTATGATATAATTATTTGATATATTATCATTTAGATTCATTAATACACCGTTTTTGATTCTGATAAAAAGTACTAACTTTTTTGTTTCATGCCACAATGTCATAATATGAATTAAACTAATTTTCACTTACCTTGAAAGAGAATTGATCAATTAATACAAGATTTGTTAAGTACTTTAAACAAAAAAGAAGTTTATTTAATAAAATAACTGATTATTGATAGCGTTCATTCATAATTTGATTATTAAAAATATTTATTATTTATTCAAATGAAAGAAAAAATTATAATTTGATACATTTTTAATGATTTGAAACATTTAAAACATTATTATTCAATTTTTGATACTCAAATAAAAGTTATTAAGGAGGTTCATTATTACCAAATTAAAATTCATTTTTTATATTGACATATTTATAACTTATGACAAAAACAAGATAATTAGAGATAATAAATGAATTATGGAAATAGTATTGAAGTGATTAATTTTGTTATTGAATTTTCATCCACAATTATTTTTCATTTATTTTTCCCTTAAAATAGATTAAAACGAATAATTAAAATAATAAATTAAATCATTATAAAATATAGGATTTATTTATTATAGTATTTTTTAGAGCTTCTTCATATTTTTTTGACTCTCTGTAATCAATGAAACACTGTCAAGATTGATTTATTTTAATGAGGTATCTGGATGGAAATAACTATTCTATTAAAAATAAGAATAAAACTAAAAGAGTTAGTTTTTAAGTAATTATACCAAAATAGTAAAAGAAATAATTCAAAGAGCTATTAATGAAAACGATAAAAATATGGATCTAAAAATGATCACAAGCCACAGAATCAAATGGCAAGACAAAAAAAAGAGGATCCTCATTCAATCAAAATAAAAAAAGAAAAAGATGATAAGAAAAAAGGAGTAGAAGAAAAAAAACCAAAGAAACAGTCTTTAAAAACAATAAAAAAAGAACCAGCTCTTATTAAAATTAAAAAAGAAACAGTAGAAGGAACAATAAATGAAATTAAAAAAGAAATCGTACCGATTAAAAAAGAAATTCAACCCATCAAAAAGGAAATACATGCAATAAAACAAGAACACAAAGAAAGTTTATCAAAAATATCATCATCAATATCTGAAAAAACATCGATTCTCGTTCCTAAATCAAAAGTAGTTAAAAAATCACCTTTGGAAAGAGTAGCAGAGATAAATAGAAGAAATGCACTCACTTCAATACCTAAAAATGCTTTCATGAAATTTGTTTGTTGTTTTTTATTTAAGATAACGATTTTGTACCAAAAAAAAAATATTATCTATTCAAACTTCTATCTTAAATTATCTTATTTTCACTTATCTTTTCTTTTCAACTATTTAGAAACAAAAAGGTAAATTAATTGTTAGGTTAAAGATCTTGTTCTTAGTAATCAAGACTTTTTAGATAGAAATGAACTCCGATTCCAAAGAGATGCCATTCTTGCACTTCACTTTATTGCAGAAGACTTTTTGGTAAAGCTCTTTGAAGATAGTAATTTGTGTGCCCTTCATGCCAAACGTGTGACTGTTGATCTACGTGATATTCGTTTAGTCCTTAGATTAAAGAAGTTGTATTGAATCATTAAAGATTGTTTTATTCTATTATTTTAACAAGAAAAAAGAAGAAATCGAATAATAAATTAACCTAAAATTATTGCTCAAGAAAGGTCGTGATAACCATTATTGCTTCTCTTTTTACGATAAATTATGAATCCAATAATAAAAGCAAAGATACTGACAAATATCAAGAAGAAAACAACACCAAAAATAATCCATCCAACTTTAACCCCATTATTATCCTCTGCATTGTTTGATGATTCACCACTTGGACTTGGAGCAGAAGAACTTGTTGACGGTTGATTACTTGAAGCATCTGGGGATGGAGGTAATGAAGATGAAGAATCTGATGATGGTATTTTTTCAAGTTTCATCAATATTTCAACGTCAATAAACCCAATTTCATTTTCATTAAAACCAGAAACTAAGACAAGTTTTGGATCAACACCATTTACTTCTACTTTCAAAATAGTACCAAATTTTCCACAATTACCTGTTTTAAAATCAGAATATTCTGAAGCAGTTGGAGTTGATGGGAAACTGTAATTTGTCTTATCATTGCCACGACATGAGTCATGTGCTGAAATAAATGTTGGAATTTCAGTACCTGTTGCACAAGTCATGAAATAAACAGTACCTTTATAACCTTCAGGAATTAAATAATATGAACCACGAACATTTTTATGAGTTCCATCTGGGAATGTCATATAAGTAGCATAACTGTATTGGGTATAAGTAGTCATTCTATAGAATCTCTTTGATACAGGAAGGATTATAGCCTCCCTACATTGTGAATAAATTGGTCTATCATTTGTATATAATGATAAAACAAATTGTCCACTTGTTCCTTGACTTTCAGCTCCAACAAAAACATAATAATTATTTCCTGGTTGTGCTTTAATAGTAACATAACCTCCTCCATTACATCCTCTTGTATCATTAACATCAGCAATACAAAGTAATTTTCCACATGACCCTGAACCAACAGCAAGATATGAATCATATTGGATTGATTGAGAACATGTTGAAATAGAAACTTCAGTTGGTTTTTCTACACTAAAAGTATACCATACAGCTTCAGTTTCTTGTCTTCTAGAACAAAAGCCATTAGATGGTTCAGCATTCAAATTCCAATCAAGAATAGTATATGGAACCATAATAGAACGAGCATTTTGACAGGTTTCATGTTCAATGGTTTCTTCAATAACAATATGAACAGCAAGGGCTTGACTTGTTCCTCCAAATGCATAAACAAAAGCAGTTTGTTTAATATCAATCAATACTTCCTCTCTTCTATTATATGAACAATAATAATTACCACATCCACTGTGAACTTCAATTGCATTTGGTGAATTACCTTCTTCATCATATGAGAATAAATGGTATCCTTTCTTATTAGGAAGGGCATCAGTTCCAATAAATTTATACCATTTTCCTTTACCATTTTCTGGTGTTCCTGAACACCCATGAGGTGCTTCAGATAATTCACTTAAGAAGGCAGTTTCAGTTAATGATGAAGTAACTAATAATGCACTTTCACACCGGTCATGTTTACTGGTACTGGTATATTCCATAAAGAAAGTTAAATCACATGGACCATTAATACAAACCACACGAATATAATACTCTCTACCATTTTCTGGCATAAAGTCAATATAACCATGATTTCCACAAACAACATTAGACTCTTGGATACAAGTACTTTGACTACAAGAATCAAAAATTTCAATTTTACTTTCACCTGATTTAGAAGCACATGTTTGAATTGATACACCTGTTCCTGTACCTTTAAATGTAAAGTATGCAGCTGGGAATGAAAGGGTTGTATCACTACAAAGATTATTGGTTTTAGTCCATGAATCATTTAATGGTGCTGATCTACTAAATGGTAAAGAAATAATAGAAATTGCTTGTTCACAAACAGTAGGAATTGCTTGAGCAAGAGATTTAATAGTTAATTGGAAAGTACCTGCTTCTTGATAATAAGAAGTAACAAAAATATAATAACGTTGATCTTTAACTGTTGGGAAATAGACTCGAGCTGGAACATCTCCAACATTACCAGGACATCCTCCATCAGCAGAAGTATAACATGGCATATTATCACAATTTCCTTCAATAGGTCCTTTAATAACTGCAAGAAATACATCAAATGGAAGATTAGAACCACAAGTATCAGCTACAATAGCTCTTCCATCTCCAACAAAAGTATACCATAGTCCATGTACTGAACTATAAATAGTACAGTCAAGTTTAGTTGAATCACCTGCTAATGTATTTCCTTCAACTACAGCAGGGAATGATTTAATTTCTAATGCTTTTCGACAATTGGTATTTGTTGGATTAGTTTCTTGGGCAGTGAAACGGAATCTACCATAGGCACCAGGAGCAGAATAAACAGCAACATAAACTGGTTTTCCTGCACTAACAAATACTTGTAATTTAGAATTAGTAGAACATTCAGGAAAATCGTCATTCATTTCAATTAAGTTTGTTGCAGCAGTTTCACTACAAGTATGATATGCAGCAATTTTAGTATCGACTAATGTATATGCAGAACAAGTAGAAACAGTGAATGTAGTGTCTTTGGTTGAATTAAGAATATACCACACTGGTTTAACTAATTGTTGAATACCATTATTGTCTTCAATTATAAAATCAGTTACGTCAGCATCAATTTTATCATAAGCAGTAAAAGGAAGATTAATGACAGGTAACCCTTTACTACAACTAGCACTAAGTGAAAATGATAAAGTTAAACTGAAAACAAGAAGAGTAAGATAACTCATAGACATTAAATTATGAGTTTCAGATTCTAAGATTAAAGAAATAGGCAATTTATTTGCTTTTGAACCACACAAAAATAGTATTTTTATGATTGAATGAAAATTCAAGGGTTTGATAACAATTCAAAAATCAGTATTATTTTTGATAGGAAACTTTTAAAAATTAAATAAAAAAGTATTTATAAAAAATTTATAAAAATTAATACCATTCATTTTTCCTTTTTTATTATTCTTTTTTTTGGAAAACAAATTCTTTCTTTATAAATAATTGAATTATTTTGATTAATAGCTTTATTTCCTTAATAAAGAATTAACTTAACGAATAATTTTTTTTTAAATTAGATAAATTAAAGTCCTTAAGGTTGTTAATATATAATTTAATATATCTAACCTACTTTGAAAAATCTTGTCTATACAATTCTTTTCTAATACTATAAAGTTAATGATATTAATGAATAATAAAATTAAGCATCTTATTCTTTTTAATTTATTCTTATTTTCATTCTCTTTTTTATTTAAAATGGTTTTTATTTTTATTTTTATTTTTTATTTATTATAATGAATGAGCTTGGTAACAATGTTTATTTATTTAATGAATTATTCTTCTGGGTGTGTTATTTTAATTTATTGTATTAATATATTTTGATTGTTATTGTCGTGTTCTGATAATTAAAGTCATAAGTTAGTAACTATAAATAAATATTATTTAATTGAAAGTAGTATGTAATGAAGTGATAAAATTATATATTATTTTCAATACCTTATAATAATATTAATAAAATTGATATATTGTATTGAAAAACATGACAATTCAATTAAAAAAACAAATGTATATCTACTATAATTAAAATTTAAAGTAAAGAGAAATATTTACTTTTTCATTATGATGTCAATCATTTAATATCTATCAAAATATAACAAAAAGAAATATATTGTTTTCTTCAATAATTATCTTAAATCAATGATTTGATAAATATCATTAAAACATTTAAACAAACAAAACATATTGTTAATGAACATAATTTTAAATTAAAACAATATATTCAAATAATTATTTAAATGAATAATAAATAAATAAAAACATTATCTCTAATGAAACGAATAAAATACTGAATTAATAAAAAAAATGAATGCGTTAACAGTCAAAAATAAAACTGATAAGAAATAATAAAGTAATTAATATAAATTTGATTTTGAAAAAACGAAAATAGAAAATATAATATTTTCATAGTTTAATAATGATAAACCAAAATCATATATTATAACACATTAAATCATATCAAAAGAAGAATATAAAAAATATTTACATTCTAAATGAACAAATAAAGATAAATAGAAACTTAATAAAATAAAAAATAGAATAATATTTTGATAATGATACAAATATGAAAAAAAAATCAATTTTATAGTATTAGAATAATTAAATAACATAATTAAATATAATTGAAATTATTAATTCAAATAATAATTAATAGATATGAAAATATCAAATATTAATAATCAATAAATTATTAATGTCAACAAGTTTAAATCAAAATATCAATTAAGAGAATAAGAAATATTAAAGAACAAGAACAATTGTATAATAATTATTAAGAAATTAACAACGAACTAATAATAATTAAAATAAAGCAATAGAATTAAACATACTGTATGTCAAATAAATAAATAGAAGGAATTACATCAAAAATAAATAATAAAAGAATATAAATAAGATAATGACGATTAATATAAATAAACAAATAATGATTTCTAACAAAAATTAACTCAAGTTGAATAAGAAAAATGATAATAATAAAGAATAAATAATAAATAAACTAATAAGAAATATACAAAATAAGAGAATGAAAAAAATAAAAATGAAGTACTATATTTAATGTAAAAAATGAATAATATAAATAAAATAAGAGAATGTTAACTACTTGATTTATTGTCATTTATTTTTTGAGAAAATCTTAAAAGATTACTATTAAAAATCTTACACCATTATAAAACAATAAAAATTTTAATAAAAACTAGAAATCTTAAAAAAAACTAAAAAAGAAAAAGAATAGCACTTGTTTTTGAGATGTTAAAAATATGTTGTATCAATGGATGTCAAGAAATAGGTAAAGAAAAACTTTCTAAAATAGAGGGTAAAGTAACTGTAAAGCCTGAATTCATTAATACTTATCCAAGAGATTGGATGTTATGTGAAAGACATTTCATTGAGAAAGCAGAGAGGTTAGATTGTTGTATTGAAAAATGTAGTAATAGCGCTTCAACGAATGAGCTTCCATATGATATGATTAGTAAAGTAAAGATTAGAAGTAATTGTTCACATCACCTTATTTGTCTTAATCATTATAAACGATTCAATAATAAACAAAAAGTACCAAATTTACCTCCAATTAAACGTGAACCAATTGAACCAACAATTGAACAAGTACCACCAGAAAAAAAGAAAACAGAGATAAGAGATGATACTACAACTGCAGAAGATAATAATGAAACTCATTTAAAATCTGAAACAGTTTCAGAAAAAGAGTTAGATCTAATTGAAAAATGTGATGTAATAGGTTGTAATAAAGAAAAAACAAATACCCATTTTATGCATAGTAGTCCAATAAAATTATGTTCTAATCATTTTAAACAATTCAAACAAGCAATGAGAAAAGCAGTTTTACTTAAACAAATTCAATTACCTATTGAATGTATTAATCTTATTCCTAAAGATTCAAATCATCCTTTATATAACTATCCTTTATTAGATCATGACCAAGTTTGTTCTCTTTGTTTTAGTAATACTCAGTGTCCTTTTAAATGCTCAACATGTTCAATGAATTATTGTATTGATTGTTATAAAATGGTAAATCAAAATTTGGATTATTCAGATAATTGGATTTGTTCAAATTGTCATAATAAATTTAATAGAAATGATATTATTAAACAAGAATTTGCATTAATTCTTCCATTAATTAATAAATCAATAAAAAAAGTTTTAAGTGAAGAGTATGCTCAAGTTATTGCTAATGAACAAAAACAAATTGAAGCAAAAAAACAACAATTAATTGAAAGAAAAAAGAAACTTCAATCATTTATTGTCTGGTTAGTGTGTATTCTTCCTCATTCCTTAAAAATCCATCAGGGAATGATTTCTTTTGTTGAAAGAAAAAAACTTAATGAAACTATTCCAAAAGAAAATCTTTTTATTATGTCAAAAGCTGCAAGAGAATATATGACCCTTCCACATTTTAGTTCAATTACAACTGCTCAGTTTATTGGAATGGCAGAAATTCTTATGCACGTTGTTATTGATAATGATGAAAGACTTCAATTTAAATTAATTAGTAATAACGCCCCATTAGATATTGTGTCTCTTGCTCATTCTCATCAATATATTGATATATTAATGCAAATAATAAATAACCAACCTGAATGGGTTCCAACAATTCAGTTAAAACGATTAATGAAAAAGAATTGTCAATTTAGTTATTCAATGTTATTAATGAAATTATCATTACAGACAACTGAAGCTGTTTGTGATGGAATTCGTGTTATACAACAAGATAATCATATTAGAAATGTTATTATTTTTTGTGGAGCTAATGGAGGAATGATTGGATATGAAGGATGTTTAACATCTTCTGGAGAATCAGATAATAGTGTTGGAAGTAATTTTAATGGCATAGGAGATTTTGATGATGAACATTCAAAAAATTCTTCATGTAATGATCAACATTTAAATCCACTTGGATTTCCTATAGGAATTAAATCTACTCAACCATCAAAAATTATTTATCAAACACTATTAATTAATTATTTAGCAGTGGCAATTAAATTTGCTATTAACGGGAATAATAATAAAGTTGGATTATTAATTTTTGGTAAAGAAGGATGTGAGAATGGAACTATTGAAATAATTAAAACAGACTTAGAAAATAAAAGAGTTAGATTATATGGATGTAAAGATTATAGAGATTTGTCACAATGGAATTCTTCTTATGAAGAAATTAAACAAGACCTCCCAAATATTTTATTTGTTTCAATTCATACTGAAGAATACACTAATAAAGATGATATGTCAATATTTAAATCTATTGCATCAGATTTAAGAAGTCTTAGTCTTATAAAAAATGAACAAATGTATCATACTAAAATTGTTCACCTTATTGATTCTGGGTTTATTCAAGAATGTAATTTGGAAGTTTATCGAAATTTAACTTCTACGTATATTTCTTCAATAACAGAATAATTGATTTTCTACTTTTTTTTAATTTAAACATTTTATATTAAATATCTTTGAATGAAAAAATAAACTCAAGAATGTTCAAGAAATAATCTTTTATAGTACTTCAGTTTTTATTTAGTCTTAATACCAATCATCATAACACCAATCATCACTTATTTGTCTCCCATATATTTCATTCTCATTACATATTGGGTCACCGTATAAATCAAAGTCATCAACTTCATATTGAACTTGGAATGGAGACTCTTCTAATGGACAATTGAATTTTTCTGTATATTTATCTTCAACTTTGTACTTAACAAAGTCATGTCCTTTCAATTCAAATAAAGCATCTCTCAAGTAAAAGTGATGAATTAACATATCCCAAACTTTAGATCCTATTAATGTTTGAATATTACCAATAACTATTAGTCCACATTTAGCTCTTGTTAATGCAACATTTAATCTTTTATAATCACTCACAAATCCAATTCCAAGAGTTTGGTTTGATCTAACACAAGAAAAAATAATATATTCTTTTTCATTTCCTTGAAATCCATCAATATTAGCAACTTTAATTTTTGTAGAAATGTATTGAGAAATAAGTTCTTGTTGAGCCTGATATGGTGAAATAATTCCTATTTCATTTTCTTTAACCTTATTCTTCAACAAGCCATCAACAATCTGTTTTATTATTAGAACTTCTCCTTCATTATTATAACTTGTTCCACTACTTCCATATTGTTCTCTTCCATCACAATTAATAAACATTATAGGATTTGTATAATCTGGGAAGAAATTAATAATTCTACTATCAAATCTATCTTCATTACTCACCCCATTCTCTAATTTAGAAGAATAAAACATTTTATTTGAAAATTCTACAATTGCTGGATGCATTCTGTATTGTGTTTTTAACATTGTTCTTTTGATTTGTGTATTTGCCATAAATCGTTCAAACATTGATTTTTGGAATCCAGCTTCTCTAGCCTCAGTTGAAAGACATGTTGGTTGTAATTGTTGAATATCTCCAATTAAAACTGCTTTTCTAACATTAATAATTCCAGCCAATGTTTCTGGTTCAAGAGATTGAGCAGCTTCATCAACAATAGATGCAAAAAATTTTTGTTTTAATATTGTTGAACGAGTACAAATAGTGAGTGTAGAACAAATACATTCTATTCCATTTAATATCTCATCAAAATAATCTGAGATGAATTTGTTAATATACTCATTCTCATTAAATGTTATTCTTTGATTGACTCTATCAAAAACTTCTTGTATATTTGGATTAGTTTGGTTGACAAAGTTTTCAAACGTTCCATAATTCATCTCATTTCTTGGGTTTGATAAATATTTTTCATAACAAATTTGAACTCTTCTCTTTTCATCTTCTGTTAGATATTGTCCATATTTTTTCTTTAGTAACTCTCTTATATTAATTATTATTGATTCTTCCAATTCATCATCTAATTCATCATCTGAAACATTTAAATCATTACCTATTTTTTTATTTTTTCTTTGTTTCTCCAATCGATGTCTTTGTTCTAAAACTGGGTCATTAATAATAATCTGACCATAACTTGTTATTGACAACATTTTAATTCCTCTTTTTTCTGTAAATTCTATTGCTTTTTTTAATAATGAATGTTCTCGTATCTTATCACTACAGTTTTCAAATTGATCATCTGCAACTATTCTAATTGTTGGAATTCCTTTTTCAATAAGTTTTGAACAAATAACATCAACAGCATTATTGCTTGATGCACAAACTAATAGTCTTCTTTCAGCTCTATTTCTATTATAAAATCTATGTTTGTTATAAATCAAATATTGTGCAATTGAAACAGCAACTGTAGTTTTACCAGTTCCAGGTGGTCCTATTACAAGTGAGATGTCTTCATTTAGAGCATTGTAAATAGCCTTAATTTGGTAATCATTTAAGTTAGATAAATTAGGAATATTATATTTATCTGTTAATATTTCATCATAAGTTATTGTATCATTTGTTTTTCGGTCTTGGTGATTGTTACAACACAATATTTTTGAATAATATCCATCAAGGTCTCGTTCTTCTAATGTTTCTAGTGTTCTAATAAATGGATTTCCTTTATCATTAGTAAGAAAATAAATCCTAAATAATGATGTTTTCTTCACTATTTCTTCATCATATTTCCATTTTTTCTCATTTGTCGGATATTTCCTAGTAATTTGACCTGTCTCATCATCCCTACACTCTGTTCCAAAAAGAAAATCTTGTAATCTAACAGTAACTGTTTTACCTCTACTTGAAGTAATGTTTCCTCCAAATACACATTTTGATGATTTAAAGATTAAAGATGGAAATAGTTTTATTTCTATTGAATTTGTGTCATTAATCATTCCTTTTAATCCACCACAACTAATAATTACCTCGTCTTCTAACTGAAGACCTCCAATAGCTTTATAAAGGTTAATCTCTACAGCTGTAAATGTTGGGTACTTGAAAAATTTAATATTTTGTTTTTCTTGTCTTAATTCAACTTCAACTACTCTACGATCTTCTTTCTTTTCAACTCTAGACAGATATAAGTATGTCTGAACATAATCTTTAAGTGTTTGATATTCATCTCTAACTCTTTTGTTTGTTTTTTCTTTTGGGAATTGAGATTCAATATTATCAACTAAATCTTGTTTAACACAAGAAACAGATTGACCAACTTCATAGTTATCTATTATAACAGCACCTTCATTAACAATGCTCTTAGTGTATAGTTGTTTGGTTATTTTATTGTTCTGGCGTTTTAAGCAATGAGAACATAAGAAATTTTTTGAGTTATATTTATAATGAAGATTATATATATTTGTTTCTTCACATTGAGAACATTTTAGCACAACTCCATCAAAAGAGATACTAAAATGGGAATTAACTCTCATATGATAAAGGAGTTGGCATATTCCAGCATTCATAATTTTACCATTACAAAAATATTTACCACATTGACACTGAACAATACCAGTTGTTTCTCCACAGTATTCACAGTGTTTTTCTTCCATTAATATATTTTAATTTATTAGATTATATTTATATTAAAATTTTTGCATCATTCTAGTCAAAAAACTGTACCATTTGCATCACAGTATTTGTTTTTTATTATAGAAAAGTTATTTTAGTACTTTTTAGAATAGGAGTTAACTGCCTCTATTACCCTATCATAACTAACAAGAATAACATTGATATAAACTCTCTATAACAGGAGTTATTATTGAATAGAATAAAAAATTTTGAATCTTATATATTTTTTTTTTACATTTATTTAGTTTATTGTATGTATCAACTAATGGCTTAACAAAATATTTCTTTTAAATTTAAGAAACAAATAATTAATAAACTATTCTTTTTTTAAGAAGAACAGAGTAAAAAAGTATTAATTAAAACTGTTTTTTTATTATTAATTTCAAATTCAAAAAAATTTATATTTATAATAGAATTAAGTCTCAACATTCCCGAACAAAAACTGTTATTACCTTTTTTGAAAAAAAAAAGAAAAATATCTTTTAGATTTAGTAGTTAGATTTTATAATATTGAAAAATTCCCTTTTTATCCAGTATATTCTAATTCTATACTTATTTATTTTTAATATCTTCATATTACATTATTCATGTATTATATTTATTCTTATAATTTAATATTCAAAAATAATATAATTAATTGTTTCATATTTGTATTACTTATTTTTATTGGTTGAATTTATTTCATTTTTATTAAATTTATTGATGGGAAAATATTAATTTTTTTACAAATACCATTTTTTATTTTTATATTATATTTAGTCTATTTCTTATATTACTTTATTTACTACTCATTCAAATACTTTCTTTACATCTTATTTTTTCAATTAATTGTATTACATTCATATATTCATTGAAGCCAGGCTTCTTACCAAACATTTCTTTATTCTTTTAATTATTCAATTTAGATTCTCTTTTATTATTTTTATCCTGTGATTATTTCGATATTTGATATTTATGTTTTAAATAAACTCTTAAATTCTTTAGAAGATTCATTTTATGATAAAACTGGTATTATTCTTAGTTTATTTATTGAATTATATAACTAATTTCCATCAACAGTTCTTGTATACAATTCTGTTCTTTATATTTTATATCATTTAATATTGAAATAATGTATAGCATTATTTTCTTTGATTTTTTTAATGAATTAATAATATTTATATTATCTGGATATTTTCAGTATATATTATTTATATTTTTGGTATAAAATAGTATCTTCTCCATACTGGTGATGTACATCTCATTTCTTATATTTCTCATTGACTAAATATTTTAAATTCTTCTTTTATTCTTTTCAGTATTAACCTTGTATTTTTATTTTTGTTTCGTATTACCTTATTATTCTTTACATCCTAATATGAATTTATTTCTATAGTATGAAATATCTATTAAAACTGATGCTATCAAATACTTATGAAAATGAAATCTATCGAAACAAACGTATTAAGGAAATGATTTTGGGAAAAATTTATTATAACTATTTTTCCGATAAAAAGTATTAAATTATTTATAATTAATATAATACCTATTTTTATTCATTCTAAAACTGTTAACATTTAATTGTCAGTATTGACTCTTCTTTTTTATTAAAAAGATGCCTTAAGTATTTTTCTAATCTCCTGTTGAATTGATTATTTACTTTTGAAATGATTATAAAGAATTAAAAAAGAAAAAAGAATAAATTCTTCATTGGTTCAACAATAAAATAAAGTTTTTGTTTTTTTAATTGTTTCACAATTTTTAGGATATTAATGAAAATGCTTATTATGAAAGTACTAATATCTTTAAAATAATCATATTATGAATTTAGGCAAGATTGACTTGACTCTATCAACGGTGAGACCTTATTATTTGTATTACCCTCGTGTTCGAGTTGAAATAACCTCAGTGATACAGTACTATAAATTTTCTGCAACTGTTAGAACTTATGCTGATGGAATTATCCTTGCTGCATTAGTAGGAACAATACCAATAGTGTATCGAGGTAATCGATTTTGTTTACCGTTATGTATTATGTATCCATATGACTATCCATTTACTCCTCCTCTTTTTTTTACTGACCCAACACCAGAAATGGAAGTTGTTCCAGGACATCCGTATGCAATGCCAAATACAGTTATTTGTCATCCAATTCTTGATAGATGGTCAGAAAATGTAAATACACTGAGTGTTTTGCAGGTGTTTGTGAAAGACTTTTCTTGTATGCCTCCTTTAAGGATGAAAACGTCTATGATATCTCCGTATGCATATTATCCCCCGGAACGGTCACCTTATTACCCATATTCTCAAAACTATAACCAACCAGTTCCAATTCCTTTAAACCAACCTCTACTTCACCCTTTAGAACGTTCTCATCAACTACCATCAATATCTTCTATTTATGCAACAGAAAGTCAACCTTCTATCCCACCACCTCAAATACCACCTCAAAACCAACAACTACCTTCATTTCAAGGTAATATAGATACTCTTTCTACAATTGATGGGTTTGCACCATTCAAAACAAAAGAACGTGAACGTTCTCAATTACCTTCCCATAAGAATTTATGTACAAAATCAAGTGGACCAATGATTACCGATTTAAAAGCATTTGTACTTGGAAAACAACAACATATGAAAGGAAGTTTACCAACTATATCACAAATGGAAGAATATGGGACTCGAACAACACTCACTCCTTTAAACACAAAATAATATAAAAAGTATGTTTCAATTGTTAATTCATCATTAGTAATTTAATGTTTACTGTTTTTGTTTTATCTCTTTTCTTCATTCAATATAAAGTATTTTCATATTCAATTTTATTCATTTAAAAACACCCATTAATTGATTAATAAAATCATCAACTTTTACAACACCTTGTTCATCAATTCCCATAAACACAAACAAATCAGTAATTTCTTTTTGTTCCATATTATCTCCAATAGTAGAAAGTATTCTTCTCAATTCAATTGCAGGAATAAATCCTTTTTTATCTTTATCTAAAACATTAATTGCATTTTTAATTTCATCTTTATTAAATGATTTTGTTTTTAATTGAGGGAAACAAGAAATAAATAATTCATAACTCATTCCTCGTACTTTAGAATTAGAATTATATGTATTTGCAATCGCAGATGTTTCCATTACAACCCCTAACACCCTAACCAATGATTCAAATTCATTTAATGTCAAATATCCATCCCCATCTCCATCAAATAATAAAAATGATTCTTTCAGATCTTCACTGTGTTCTTGCATCGTTTAAATTATTAAGTTCTTTTCTTTTATTTCTTCAATTCAAAGTTATTTTCAAAAAAAAAACATATCTTTAATTAAACTTGAATTGTTGGTGTTTATTCATATATATTCTTTTTGTTTATCACAATTTCTTTATTTTCTTGAAATAAAATAAACTTCATTAAAGTATTATAATAATGAAGTTTAGATACATTGAATGAGAATATGAATAATAATTAATTCATCATATTTAAATGTTTAATATAACTTAATCAAATTCTATTCAAAAAGGTTTTTGTGAGAGTTATATGCAAATTAATGAATAAGTCATACGATTCATTCGTATTACAAATAACTCATTAAAAAATATGAAATTAAGTGCAAAACTAAAATTTTGTTGAGAGTCTCATCTAAAAAATTTCTAATGACTACTTCTCTTATTGACACTTTATTCTGTGTTATTTGTGGATGTCCTTTATTACTTGATGAAGGGATTCGATCAATGACCACACAATCTGGATCACCTATGTCATCTCCATTTCACTCACCCCGAGAAAACCTTACTGGAACATCAGTAGGATCACCTCGTCAACCTAATTGTCCATTAGCATTATCTACTCCACTCCCATTACCTTCAAATACATTAACAGAAAATCCAAGTTCAAGTGCATTAGAAGAACATGAACTATCATTATCACCACCTGAAGTATTATTTTCTTCACCAAAACAAAATTATCAATCAATAAATCAACAATCAAGTTTGTTTTCTATTAATGTTTCACCAATATTCTTTAAATCCTAAAGAATATATTAGAAAAAAATATTTATCTATAAGGAAAAAACACATATAAACTCTCATTTTATATGAAAAGAAGAAGTAAATCTAATAAAGGAAATTCTTCAATGATTATTGCTACTCCTACACTTGAATTTTATCAATGGTTTGCATCAATGGTAGAACAATATTCAGATTTTGGTATTCCTTGTAAAACATGTTTTAATAAAGTTAAAGAAAAATATATTAATAATAAAAATGAATTAAATCAATATATTGAAATATATCAATTAAGTGCATGTACTTTATTTCAAAATATAGCTGATATTAACCAAGAACTCAAAAAGACTGAACAAGAAACAGAAGAATTAATCAAAGAAATTCAAAATTTAGAATTTATTAATGAACATTTATTACAAGAGATGAACAATATTCTTAAAATTTCTGATATTATACAAAAACATATTATTGAGTCATATAAAAATGAAAATCAAATTATTTCTATTGGATATCAAGCATATGAAAAAGTATTAGATCAAAAAAGAATTAATAATCAATTAATACTACCATTACAAAAAACATTAACATGGAATCAATTATTTCAAAGAAGAGAAATTGTTCCAGAAATGTCATCAATAAGTATTATTAATATAGTTAAAAGTGTTTGTTATTTTAAATAGTAATTTAAAAAAGAATATAAGTTTATTTTGGTAGATTCCAATTTCCTCTATTCTTGGAATTTTATTCCTTCAAATTAAAATTTTAGCTAATATGATTAATTACCATTTCAGTTCTGTTATAATTGAACCAATTGATAAACAAAAGAAAACTACTAGTCCTATTATTACATCAAGAAATATAATTGTAAATACAAAAAAATCTAATAAATTTGTATTACAATGTTTATTAACATTATTAACTGAATTATCAACTATTTTAGTTAAAGAATCATCACAAAGTTTCTTTCTTATTTATCCGTTTGTTATTATTAATTAATTAAAAGATTAATAAATAATAATTTTATTAGTATTTCTGGAGAAACAATCAATGGATTAGATTTTATAGGATATGAGTCTAAAAAATGGTCTCAAGCTTTAGATTGTTTTCTAACAAATACTGAATATTGTTATAAGTGGATTATTCGGCATTATAAATAAGGTTTATATGTTGTTAAGTAGTGTACTATGTAGTATATAATGTTAATTAATTTAAAGTAAGAATATTATCAATAAAATTGGTTTAAAAGAGAAAGAGAAACAAAAAATAAAATAAAAATATAATTCAATTACAAAGGAAATAAATTTTTCAGGTTAAAATAAATTTATAAAGAGAATTTTTTAATCAAAAATAAAAAAAATTAAATAAAAAAAAGAATATTCAAGTTTTACAAAAATGATAAACAGACAAACAGACAAATGAAATTTTTTTTTTGTTAAGAACTTTTACAAAGAAACTGAAAAATCAAAAATTAAAAAGAAGATGTCAAAATATACTCCATTTAGTAAAGAAGAAATAGCTAAATTTAAACAAGATTGCGTTGATAATAATGGATGGAAACAAATTTATAGAACTGATGATGTCATGGTATTTACACAAAAAACAGAAGGAAGTGTACTTAAATTTAAATGTATTACAAAACAAATGAATACACTTGAACCAGAATATATATTTTCAGCTTATTGTGATAGAGAATATTGTAAAACTACTAAAACTAATGATGTATTATTTGATGTTGTAGAAAAATTAGATTGTTGTAATGAAATTATTCATAGAGTACAAAAAATGCCAATGATGGATGCTAGAGATTTTGTTTATCAATTAATTAGATATCATAATAAAGATAAAACTGATTATATTCTTTATTCTAAATCAGTTAATTCAGATATTCCACCAGTAAAAGGATCTATTAGAGGACAAATGTTTGTTCAAGGAACTCTTATAACAAAAATTTCAAGTGGAACATTAATTTATTCTCTTTCTCATATAGATATGAATGGTAAAATACCAAGTGCTTTAACTGGAGATACTATGGTTAAACAAATGACTAAAAAAATGATGAAAAGAGCTAAAAAGAATATTGATGGATATCAAAAATGGTCAGATGAACATAAAGATATTAATAAATGGTGGTTAGAAACTCTTGATTGGATGATTGAATAAAAAAAAAATCATAATTAATCAAAATAAATTAAAAAAGTAAAATTTAATTAATTTCTTTTTTTATTGGTTCATCAATTATTAATGCTTCTGATGTTGCAATTAATGATCCAACAGAAATAGCTTCATTAAATGCATTTCTAACAACTTTAGTTGGATCAATTATTCCTACTTTCATTAAATCACAATATACATTTTTACGTACATCATATCCAAATGATCCTGTTCCTTCTTTAATTTTTTGAATAACTATTCCTCCATCAATTCCTGCATTTTTTGCAATTATTCTTGTTGGTTCTTCTGTAACTTTTCTTACAATATCAATTCCTACTTTTTCTGCCCAATTTTGACTACGTATTTTATCAAGTGAACTTCCTGCTCTTATTAATGCAACTCCTCCTCCTGGAACAATTCCTTCTGCAAGTGCTGCTTTAACAGCATAAACTGCATCTTCAATTCTATCTTTTCTTTCACCTACTTCAGCTTCAGATGATCCACCAACTGAAATAACAGCAACTCCACCTGTAAGTCTAGCAATTCTACCTTCTAATTTTTCTTTTTCATAATTTGAATCACTAATTTCTTTAGCTTTTTTTAATTCATTAATTCTTGTTAATACTTCTTTTTTACTTCCTGCTCCTCCAGTAATAATTGTTTCATCTTTAGTAGATACAAAATGTCCAATTTTTCCTAAATCTTTTTCTGTTACTTCTTCAATCTTTTTTCCTACTTCATTTGAAATAACAGTAGCTCCTGTAATAATACCAATATCATGAAGAATTCCTTTTCTTGTTTCTCCAAATCCTGGTGCTCTTACTGCAGCAATTGGTAATCCTCTTAATTTATTTAATACTAATGTTGTTAATGCATCTCCATCTATAGTATCTGAAATAATAACTAATGGTCTTTTTCTTTTTACACATAATTCTAATAATGGAACTACATTTTGTGATGAATTTAATTTATAATCACAAACAATAACATCTGTATTTCTTATATCTACTTTAGTATTTTTTTCATCTGTAGTAAAATAACGAGATAAAAATCCTTGATCAAGAACCATCCCTTCAACAATATTAACAATATCTTTTGTTCCTTTCCCTGTTTCAATATCAACAGCTCCATCTCTTCCAATTTTACCAAAAATGTCACCTACCATTTCTCCAATTTTTTCATCATTATTTGCTGATACTCTTGCAACTGAAATAATATCTTCTTTTAATGTTGGTTTTGATTGTTTTGTAATTTCTTTTAAGACTATATCTTTTGCAATTGATATTCCTTTTAATAAATCTGTACTAGATAATCCTGTATTAATAGCTTGAACTCCTTCACATGCTACTTTTCTTAATAAACATGTTGCTGTTGTTGTTCCATCTCCAGATCTATCATTAACTTTACTTGCAACTTCTTTAGCTAATTTCCCACCTACATTTAATGTATTATCACTAAATGTTAAAGCCTTTGCAACAGAAACTCCATCTTTAGTTACTCTTGGATTTCCATATGGTTGATCAATAATAACAGTTCTTCCTTTTGGTCCTAATGTTACACTTACTGCATCAGCAACTTTCTTTATTCCTGACAATACATTTTCTCTACATTCAACATTTAATGAAAGTAATTTCCCATTGTAATGATTTGAAGATGAAAGCATTAAATGATTATTAAGTTATATAAGATTAAATTATTTCAAAAAATCCTTTGAAAAGTTCAACTTTTTTGAACTTTATTTTTTAAATAAAAGGTACAAATAATGGTATTTTTATTCTTAATAATATTTTATTCATTCTTTATTATAATAACATTTTGTTAATTCATTATTCTTTAAATTAATATCTTTTTTTGTTTTGAATCTTTTTTCTCTTAAATACTATAATAATCAAAAAAAAGAAATTGAGGCTACAGATAAATCCTTTTGTATATTCTAACTACTTGTTTTAATTATTTATTTGAGAGTATTTTATTATTAATTTAATGAAATCAATATTTATGAATATCAATATCAAAATGATTCATTTTTTAATATTCAATAATTTATTTTATACTCTTACTATCTTATCTTTTCATAACTTACAACTACTCCAATTCATGAAATTCAATTTTAATTTTAATAAAGAAAATTTCATTATAAGTTGTGTTGTTTCAAAACAAATTATATTTAAAAAATCTTTTAAAAGTATTAAATCATTTGAATAAATGATATTGTTAATAATAATTTTATGAATGAATATTATCAACAATAAGTTATTTTATTAAATAGAATTGAATAATTCATTTCTAACTTTCTTCTTATTTATTTGATATTAATTATTAGAATGATTCTCATTTAACTTTGGTTTTAATTTGAATGGTAGTTAATTATTAAAATTAATGTTATTAAATCAAATTAATAGTATTTAGTTTGGAAGGTGATTGTATTTCTACTATAATTAAAAGTAGTTGTAATGGTTCATTTAAATATTGTTACATCAATTACATAACTCAATATATTAACATTAGTGATACAAATTCAAATTCATTTAAAACAAATTATTTGAAATAATACAGTTAAACACAATGATATTAAGAAATGTTAGAGTATTTATTACAAATACAATTAATATTATTAATGAAGATGATATTTATTAATTAAATATACAATAATAATACAAATGAAATCTATAATAATTAATTAATCAATAAAGAGATAAAAGTAATAAAGAAAGTAATAACAAATTGAAATTAATAAAAAAAAATAAGAAGAAAGACATTTTAATGAATATAACACACTAGAATAATATTAATTAAGAGAATTCGATTGAATTAAAACATGGTTAGAAATAAAAATAAAATATTATTTTATTATAATTAATTATAATATTAAAACTATTAAAATAAAATAATGTGTTGTTTCATTTTTTGGCTTATCTATATTTAACTTCCAAAAAATATATACAAGTAACTTGGAAAGATTGTTTTTATTTAAATTATATATTATGATCTTTTTGTTTAACAGTAAAAGAAGATTCAATACTTAATTTATAACAAAACTCAAGAATCGTCTTTTCATTTTAAAAGAGAAAACAATCAAATGTATTATTTCAAGTGAAAGGAAAAGTTAAATCAAGAAATCAATAAGGAAGTTAAACAAAACCTCATGAAATCTCGAATACAATCCATAGAAAGGAAAGAGAATCAACTAATTTCTACACTGAGGGTTTTTATTGATTGTCTTCATAAAATAAGGATTGTTCGACATAAAAACCCTATAATCTAGCTATATCAATAGATAAAATGTCTTCACCTTCATCATCTAGCCTTAGTGAAATAAGTCAAAAAGAAGAAAAAGAAATTGAATTAACAAATAATAAAGAAAGTGAAGTGAGAGTTGAAGGAACATATGAAATTGAAGAAATTGAAGAAGTTAAAAAGAAACATCCTAGTATTTTCAATTTAATATTTTTTAGAAGGTCATTTCCTCAAATTATTAAAGGAAGAAAAGGAAGTTTAAATGTTGAAGATATTGGACAAATGCCAAGTAATTTAAACATAGAAAAATCATATGATACATTATTAAAAACATGGGAAAAAGAAATTCAAAAGAAAAATCCATCTCTTATTCGTGCTGTTATCAAAAGAGAATGGTGGCCATTTTTATTATCACTTATTGCAATTTCTATTTCACAAATAGCAATGTTAATGTTTCCATTAATGCTTCAATTTATTGTTGCATGGGTAAAAGAAGATGAACCAAAAAAATGGCTTGGATTTGTATATTGTGGAATTATTTTAATTACTCAAATGATTGATAGTTTTGGATATGAATTTTCTTGTAAATGGATATTTACATTATCAATGAGAGTAAGAAATGGATTAATTGGATTAATTTTTGAAAAAGCATTAAAATTAAATTCAGCAGGAATAGAAGATACAGGTAAATTAGTAAATTTAATGTCTAATGATGCACAAGTTCTTGTAGAAGGACTTCCACTTGTAGTTCTTGGAGCAGCTGCACCACCAATGTTTATATTAGTATATATTGCATTAGGAATAATAGCAAAGATATGGTGTCTTATTCCATTAGGAGTTATGGCAATATTTCTTATTTTAAATGGTATGTTTGGAAAAGGAATTGGAGTATTTTATGATAAATTTGTTCATCGTAAAGATAGAAGACTTGGATTTTTTGGAGAAATTATTCATAATATTAAATTCATTAAATATAATAGTTGGGAAGAATCAATGAATAAAAGATTAAATAAACTTAGAAATAGTGAATTAATTAGATTAATTTCTTTTGGTATGTTTAAAGGTGCATTAATTACATTAATGGTTGAAATTGGACCAACTATGTCATTTATAATGTTTCTTACAATGGTACTTACTGAACAAGAATTTAAAGTTGAAACAGTTTATTCATGTATGGCTATTTTTAATTGTATTAAATTACCATTTCAATCATTTGGATATCTTATTGCTTGTTTAACAACAATTAAAGTATCATTAACAAGAATAAAAGAATTTTTATTAACACCTGAATTAAAACCAATTCCTGTTTCAACAAAATCAGA
Source organism: Entamoeba dispar SAW760 (assembly GCF_000209125.1). NCBI lineage: Eukaryota > Evosea > Mastigamoebida > Endamoebidae > Entamoeba > Entamoeba dispar. The sequence continues at coordinate 41,069 of NW_001854330.1, forward strand.
TTCTGAATATGCTATTGAAATGAATAATGTTAACTATAAATTTCCAGATGGAGAAATAGCATTTAATTGTGATGAATTAAAAATTAAAAAAGGAGAATTAGTATGTGTTTTAGGTAGTGTTGGAAGTGGAAAATCATCATTTATATTATCAATAATTAATGAATTAGAAAAAAGTAAAGGAGAATGTATTATAAATGGAAGTGTTACTTATGCATCACAAACTGCATGGTTAATGAATACATCTGTTAGAGAAAATATATGTTTCTTATCACCATATAAAAAAGAACAATATGATAAATCAACTTATAATGCATGTTTAACAAGAGATTTACAAATATTAAAAGGAGGTGATATGTATGAAGTTGCAGAAAGAGGAGCTAATTTATCAGGTGGACAAAGACAACGTATTTCTATTGCAAGAGCATTATATAATGCAAAAGATATTGTTATTTTTGATGATCCATTATCAGCAGTTGATTTTCAAGTTGGATCATTTATTTTTGAACATGCAATTGAAAAACAATTAAGAAATAAAACAAGAATTATTGTCACAAATCAAACATATTTTATTGATAAAGCTGATAGAATTATTGTTATTGAAGATAAAAAAATTGTATTTAATGGTAGTATTGAAGAATTAAGAAATTCAAATTTAGAAGCATCTCAATTTGTTAAAACTGTAAGTTCTAAAAAGAAAAATAATAATAAAAAAGAAGAACAAAAACAAGAAACAACTCCACAAGATGTTTGTGAAACAATTATGGAAGAAGAACATAGAGAAAGAGGAAGAGTTGCATGGAGTGTTTATGGTAAATATTTAAAATTTGGAGGTATTTTATTTTTTTTAATATGTATGATTCCTTTTATAATGAGAACAGGAGCATTAGTATGTTATAATTATTTTATTTCACAATGGAGTAATGGTATTGATGATAATCATTTACAAGGAGATACTAAATGGTTTTATGCACATTGTTATGCATATGCAGCAGAATTTATATTAATGTATATTACAATTACAGCAATGATTTGGTTTGGAGCATCAGCTTCAAAATATCTTCATATGAATTTAATAAAAAAAATTTTTAAAACAAAACTTGGATTTTTTGATGTTACTCCATTAGGAAGAATTGTTAATTATTTTTCAAGAGATTTCCATTTAATTGATTCAAAAATTCCTTCTCAATTAGATCAATTTATTGGACAATGTTGTTCTTTATTAGCTACTTTTATTATTATTTTTATGGCAAGTTATATTTTAATTCCTATTGTTATTATTGTTATTATTGTATTTTTAATATTCCATACATTCTTCATTAAAGCATCTATTGAAATGCAAAGATTAGAAGGTATTACAAGATCCCCAATATTTATTCATTTTGATCAAACATTATTAGGATTATCAACAATTAGAACTTCAAATGGACAAGAAACTTTCTTAAATGCATTAATTAAGAAGATGAAAAATAATACTTTATCATTTTATACTCTTCAAATGGCTAAAATATGGTATTCACAACGTTTAGAATGGATGGGATTTACAATTAGTACTTTTACAGTACTTATTTTAGTAATTCTTAAATGTTGGTTTAGTGTTGATACAGGTATGGCATCTGTTGCATTAATGAATGTAACAAGTATTCCTGCATCAATTTGTATCTTTGCACAAAATATTGTTGAGCTTGAAATTACAATGCAATCAACAGAAAGAGTTTTACAACTTCAAACTATTCCTATTGAAGAAACAAAACAAGTTATTCAAAATTATCAAGAAATACCTGAAGATTGGCCAAAAGAAGGAAAGATTGAATTAAAGGGATATCAATTTAGATATCGTGAAGGATTACCATTAGTTTTAAAAGGAGTAGATGCTATTATTAATGATAAAGAAAAAATAGGTATTGTAGGAAGAACAGGAAGTGGAAAATCAACAATGATGGCAGGATTGTTTAGAATTGAAGAACCTGCTGGTGGGTCAATTCTTGTTGATGGTATTGATACAACAACAATTCCTATGCATACATTAAGATCAAGAATGTGTATTTTACCACAAGAAGCAACAATGTTTAGTGGTACAATTAGAGAAAATCTTGATCCTACATTCCAAAAGAGTGATGAAGAAATGAAACATGTATTGGAATTGGTTAATGTAAATAAAGAATTAGATTATGTAGTTACAGAAAATGGAGAAAACTTCTCACTTGGAGAACGTCAAATGATTTGTATGGCAAGAGCATTATTAAAAGGAGCTAAAATATTAATTATGGATGAAGCAACAGCATCAATTGATATTCAAACAGATATTATGATTCAAGAAATGGTTAGAAAGAATTTTAAAGACTGTACAACATTAACTATTGCACATAGATTACATTCAATTATGGATTCTAATCGAGTTATGGTATTTGATGATGGTCATTTAATGGAAATGGATACTCCAATTAATTTAATTGAGCAAGAAACAACAATATTCAATAATTTGGTCCAACAATCAGGATGTGCTGAAGAACTTAAACGATTAGCAAAAGGAGAAGCATCTATTGCTGAAACATTAAAAGCTGAAGATGAAAAAAAGAAAAAACAAGATGATGAATCATCAGAATCTACTGAAAAACCAAAAGAGTTGATTAATTTAAACACACCATCTGCAAGTCCAATGCCACTTGATGGAACACTGAGTAACAAAACTAAATCACCATTACTCAATTTAAATACACCAATAGTAAGTCCATTACCACATCCTATAAATGATGAGAATGAATCAGTAAGTAAAGATAGTAAGAGTTCTTCATCAGAATAAATTGATTGACTTTGTTTTAATTGATGGTTTATGATAATTAAGAATGTAAATTTCTAAATTATTATTTATTCATTTGTTTTAAATACTGATTTTATTAAAATGTTTACAAATAATGACAAAATAAAACAAAAGTATGATAAAAGTATGCATGACATACTATTTATGTTGATTTATTTTAAAAGACATACATCGAAAAATAACAATTTAATAGACTTTATACGAAAATAAATAATTTTTTAATAAATAATGTTGTTATTAAATAGTTTAAATAGTCAATGTCAAGGTGTTAATAAAATAAAAGGATTTAATAGATAATATGAGAAGCTATAGTTCATCACTATTTAAACTCTTATTGAATTGATTTGATAATCAAATTACTTTACACTAAAAAGAAATTCAATAAATTGTTGGTATTTATTTAATCTACTGTGTATATTCTAAAATGAACGTTAATAATAACCTTGTAATCCATTATATAATACTCTAAATTGTATTTGATATATCCGATATACGTTGTTCTCATTTAAAAGAAAAAATAGAAGAAAATATCTTACCTCTTTCTTTAATCTCTTTCATTTAATTCATTTTGAACATTTATTGTATGAATACATTCGTAAAACACTCTTAAATTTAGTTAATTTAAATAAACCTTATAACACTTAAATAAACATAACTTCCTTTGTCCATAGCTCCATTCTTTTATTTAAATCTTCTTTTATTAATCCCGAAAATATTCCAATCATTCACTCCTTCTTTCAGGTAGTAACTTATATACTATTTGGAGTTTTTTCTTATTTGTATAGATTTGTTTTAAAAAAATCATTTATTGTCTGTCAATAACATACCCTTTGTTTTGAATTTATTATATTATTAATTTCGTTAATCGTCTTTGAAATTTGGTTCTATGCTTTATAAATATGAGTCCAACAACCCTATTAAAAGTAGGTGTTATAACATAACACAAAGTTTAATTTTAAAGTAAGAACAAAAAGAGTGATAATTCAGTTAAAAGGGAAAAAAGTTCATCTATTTAACACAAAAATATCAGACTTGGATTTGTCATCCTTAATCAGGAGTAGCAAATAACTAATCATCATTTACAAATTTTATTTTAAAAATAAAATATTAACAAAATATGTTTTCCATTAAGTTGATTATGGTTTATTGATAAAAAATGAATTTTAATTAATAAACTAAAATATTCCAATCAAAAAACTTAAATTAAAACTTGATTCTTATTTAATCATCAAACCTTATATGCTTTCCAGTATCTTCAGTATTATAATTTGACTTTCTTTTAAACCCACCGTCAGTATTTTCTGGACAATCTATACTCTTATGACCTACTTGTCCACATTTATAACACGTAACTTGATCAGTACTTTCTTGAACTCCTTGTTCAGGACAATTTTTTCCAATGTGTCCTGGCTTACCACAATGGAAACAAACTCTATCATCTGGTTGAGGACAATCTCTTCCAATATGTCCTGGTTTTCCACATTTAAAACATACTTTTTGAATCGATTTATTTAAAGATGCAGCTTCAGGAACACTTGTGTCTCCATTTCGATATCCTTTCTTTTTTGTATTTGCATATTCAAGATAAACACTTCTTCCTTCAAACTCTTTACCAGTCATCTCATCAATACACCTTTGTGCTTCATTAATATTAAAAAAGTCAAGATATCCAAATCCTCGTGACTCACTTTTTCCTTTAAATGTAATAATTCTACACTTAGCAATATTATAATCACCAAATTCTTCTCTAAATTTCCTTGTATTCCATTGTTTAGGAATTCCTTGCACACAAACACTAATATACTTCTTGGTCTCATCCTTATTTTGTTTATCCTTTTCTTCTTGTTTTGTTGGTTTAGTTTTTTTTAATACATCTTCTTGGGGTTCTTCTTTTTTAATTTTGTCTTTGTTAATTTCCTTTTCTTGTATTGTTTCTTCTTTTACCACTTCCTCTTCTTCTTTTTTTTCATTTATTAACTCTTCTTTTTTTTCGTTTATTAACTCTTCTTTTTTGTCATTTCCTTGTTCTTCTTTTTCATTTTTTTCTTGTTCCTCTTCATCTTTTATTATTTCTTCTTTAGTATCTTCTTCCATTCTTGTAACCTCAGTAGTACTTTTTTCTTTTTGATCTTCATCCTTATCATCGCTTTTATCTTTTTTCTTTTCCTTTTTATCTTTTTTACTGTGTTTATGTTCTTTTTTTTCCTTTTTATCTTTTTTACTATGTTTATGTTCTTTTTTATCTTTTTTACTGTGCTTATGTTCTTCTTTCTTTTCTTCTTTAATTTCAGGTTTAGTTATTTCATGTTTTTCGTTTGAAGACTCAGAATCAGATTCAGTATCAGAAACATCAATGACCTTGAAATTTTTTGGAGTATTTAAAGGCATTAGTGGTATTTTAATCAAAAAAAGATTACTAGGGTTTATAAATCAAAACATAAAATTATTTTATATTTGTGTTATTTATTTTTCATCGTCATAACTTTGTATAAAATAAGTTACACATAGTTTTTATGTTACCAATAGTCAAAAAAAACAATGATCTGTGTAATAAAACATTGACATAATACTCTGGCTTTAATACTTTTGTTTTACTAGTAACTGTGATAAAAATAACTAAACTAAACGAGAACTATAAAATTTTAATGTTGCCATTAATTGATTAGATTTTAGATTCTTATAAGTATTATCTAGGACCTATATTCTTTATTATGTTCTAAATTATTTTTCATAAAACACTCACACTAGCCAACACATTTTTTTTTATTGTTAAATGAATTGCCAATATTTAGTTTAGAAAAAAATCTTCTTAATAAAGAAAACAAAACTAAGAAAATAAAAGATTGTTGTTGAAATAGTTTCATTGTTTCGGTTAACAAGTTATAAAAATAATACAGAGAATATAAAGAAATTTTTGTATTGGTTTATGACTTGTTCCAATCAATAAACAGTCAATAAGAATTTATCAATAAACAATTCTACATTCGAGGATGTTTATTAAAAGATAGTCTCATAAATTAAAAATGAAAAAATTTTTTTTAAATATTAATGAAAAAAGCTCAAGATATACTTATCATTTTTTTGTGAATGGTTCTGAAGGAGTAGATTTGGCAATACCTTGATTAACTGTCCAAACAAAAGAGTTAATAATTTATGTAACGTATGAACTTGTCATTATCAAAAAAAGAAGGGTGATATTAAAATAAAAGAAGTTGAAATTGATAACTAGCTTTTTATTTTGAAAAAAGAATTAAACACTTCAAAAACAAATATGTGCTGGTTAGAAGATGTTAATTTTAATAGTTTTTTATAAAACAACTTAAACCAATTAATTTGAAAGTGAGTTATTCATCTTTTTCTTTTATAAACCTTCTAGCTTTATTATTTCGTTCTTTCCAAGTTGTTTGAATAAAATCAAACAACTCAGGGGGTTTTGGAAGTTCTACTAAAGACCACATCATAGGGGCTCTCATAGCAATATCTCCAATTGTTTCTTTTGATGCTACTTGAGACATTCCAACTTCAGTGCCATAATAAACGTACATAGGTCCATCATTCTTTGAAATGAAATTTAAGGCGTGTTTAACTTTATTAATATCTCCATTCATAGTAAACATAATTCTATCCATATCGTGATTGTCAACAAACAACCCTCCTAAAAAGTTTCTTGGATACAACCACTTTCTTAGCCATAATAAAAATTTAAATAAAAACTCTGGTACATACTTAAGTCTTCCATTGCCTGATAGATAATCCCTTATTAGTGTACATCCTCTAATATCTAATACCCCATCTAATACATGAATATACATCATTTGAGCTAATTCTTGACAAATACCATTAAACCCAATTTTTGATAACCACCACAACACCCCTTTCATTGGAGTTTCAATAGTTTGTAAAATTCTTCTTTCACAACCACCAAACCAAACTTCTCCAATTAATAATGGGACACGTCTTTTTAGTTCTTTTGCTTTTTCTTGTAATACTTTTCTTACTTCTTTAAAAAAGGAATTTGGGATTCCTATTGCATGGTCAATCCTAAAGTCATCAGCTCCTAATTCATAGAATTCAAGAAACGCATTTAATAATGATTGTTTTACTTCTGTATCATTATGATTAACTTTCCATAATTCGTTGTACCCCAAAAAATGCATTGGATTACCATCTGGATACCATCTAAATCTTTCAGTTCTAATCCCTTTCATTGCTTCTTCAACCCAAGGATGATAACAGCTAACATGATTAGGGACTATGTCAAGAAGAATAGAAATATTATTTTGATGTGCCACTTCACAGAGTTGTTTAAAATCATTTTTTGTTCCAAACCGAGGATCAACATCATTAAAATCAATAATATGATATCCATGATATGGCATATATTTTGTTATAGTTGTATGATTTTTATATATTGGAGATAAAAAAATTGTAGAACATCCTAATTCTTTCAAATAGTTCATTCTACTTGTAATTCCCTTTAATGTCCCACCAAGAAATTGGTTTGAATTTTCTTTGGTTTCTAAACTTTGATTTTCACTACTAAAACGATCGACAAGGATATGATAAATATTCCCATAATAAAAAGGATGATATAAAGAAATCATTGATAAATAAAATAATATTTTTTAGTCAGTATATAAATTTACTTTTTCTTATTAACAAAAAATGAAAAATAAAAAAAAAAAGAAGAGATATGAAACTTTCCTTATTTTAAAGCCTTTTAAACTGATGCTTCCGCCTCAACAAAAGAAAAAAAAGTCATTTACTAGTTTTGTTAATGCGTGCTCGTATAACCTTTCTTCTCATTTATATAACTCTGTTGTTAAATCTCAATTTAAACCATTTCCATTTAATTTAAAATACGTATTACAAGGAGTTACTTACACTGAGCAACCCACATCAAATAACAATATTGCTAAACACCTTTCAACCATGTTTAGAGTCACTTATAGAAATGGGTTTACCTACCATTTACCTCATTGTAGTTTGACAACAGATGCTGGATGGGGATGTACATTAAGATCTATTCAAATGTTATTTCTTAATTCACTAATAAGACTACAAGAACCAAACCCAGGTTTTGGAGAAGATGCTGCAGAAAAAGTTCAAAAAAATTTTATTATTCATTCAATGGAAGAACGAAGAGAATATGTCCAATTAATTGAGGACACTCCAAAACAAGAAGCTGTTTTAAGTCTCTACAAAATGTTCAATTTAAAGATAGTAAGACAAAATAACCAAAAAGGAACAAATTACCTTTCTCCTTCTACATGTGCAATAGCTTTATCTCAACTTGTAGAGATATGGGATCAACGACCTTGTCATGTTATTTATAGTAATACTTTCCCTAAAGAAATTCAACCAAACACTCTTCTAATGATTAGTGCACCTTTAAATGAAAAAACAATTAATTGTCTTGATAACACTTTTGTAGGAGGTGTGGTGTGTGGTGTTGATACAAAGGCTATTTATGTTTGTGGAAGAACAGGAAATATGTTACTTCTACTTGACCCTCATTTTGTTCAAAAAGCACACGAAGATGGAGATTTTGATATTATTGATTATTCTGTAAAACCAAACGACTTAAGAATGGTTCGTCTAACAGAATTGGTTTTTGGTAATTGTATATGGGGAATATTGGTCAGAGAAGATAATATAGAAATGCTAAAAACTTGGTGTAAAACTTCTCTTGGAGTGACCAATGAAGAAGAGATACGTGAGATGGTTTCTGTAGGTAATGAAGAAGGCTTTGAAGTGTTAGATTTTTAAAAGAATGTTATTTATATCATAAATTAGTTTCATAGATAATTAAAACTATAAAATAATTATACTGAATAACAAATAAAGTAAATTAATTTTAATAATAAAAATATAATATAAAATAGAATTTGTGATTTGAAAATGAAAGAAAACCCTGATTACGAACTTAACTAATCAGTTGTTGGTTCACATGTCACACAGAAAGTTTGAAGCACCAAGACATGGATCACTTGCTTTCCATCCAAGAAAGAGAGTTCATAAAGTAAGAGCTACTGTCTCTGCTTTCCCAAAAGATAATGCTGCTGAAAAACCACATCTTACTGGATTCCTTGGATTCAAAGCTGGTATGACTCATGTTATTCGTGAAGTTAAGAGAACCAACACTAAACTTCCAAAAGATGGAGTTTTAGAACCAGTTACTATTATTGAAACACCACCAATGGTTGTTGCAGGATTTGTTGGATATAAAAAGACTACTACTGGACTTAAACCAATTACAGCTGTTTTTGCTGAACATATTGCTGATGAATTCAAAAGAAGATACACTAAGAAATGGTATAAAAATACTAAAAACCAATTTGCTGTTCATACTGAAAAATATAATGATGTAAAAGCTAAATCAAAGAGAGAAAGACAAATTAGATTAATTAAGAATAGATGTGATGTTGTTAGAGTAATTGCACATACTCAAATGGCACTTGTTCCATTAAAACAAAAGAAAGCTGAAGTTATGGAAATTCAAATTAATGGAGGATCAATTGCTGAAAAAGTTGATTTTGCTGTCTCACTTCTTGAAAAACAAATTAGTGTTAACTCAGTCTTTGGAACTGATGAATGTATTGATGTATGTTCAGTTACTAAAGGACATGGATATAATGGTGTTATTAAGAGATTTGGTGTAAGACATCTTCCAAGAAAGACCCACAGAGGATTAAGAAAAGTTGCTTGTGTTGGAGCTTGGCATCCAGCTAGAGTCTCATGGACAGTTGCTAGAGCTGGTCAAATGGGATTCTTCAAGAGAACTGAAGTTAACAAAAAGATTTACAGACTTGGATGTGGTGATCTTAAGAACGCTAAAACTGAATTTGATATTACAGAAAAAGGTATTACTCCAATGGGAGGATTCCCACATTACGGAGTTGTCAAGAATGACTTCTTGATGATCAAAGGAACAGTAGCTGGTATTAGAAGAAGAGTTATTTCATTAAGAAAAGCATGCTTCCCATCAACCACTAGAACAGCTCAAGAACAAATTGTTCTTAAATTCATTGATACATCATCTAAATACGGACATTCTAGATTCCAAACTACCACCGAAAAGAAAGCACGTATGGGACCAATGAAGAAAGATCTTGAAAGACAAAGAGCTGAAAAGGTTGAAGAAGGAAAGAAACTTTAAGATAATTGAATTAATTATTAATTTTGTTTTATATAACTTTTTTTACAATTAAAAAGATTATGAAAATGGTAAACGTGTTAACCTATTTTTAGAAATAAGAATAATAAAGTAAATCATAAAAAAGTTAGTACTCAAGAGTCATACACACGTCATTCCACATCAAAAATATGAAAGATATTATCATAGTACAATCACAACATGATATTTAAACTATGAAAGGAAACTTAATAACAATTAATCGCAATAAATGACCTCAATGAATTCAAATGAACAAATAATAGAAGCACTTCCTCCAGAATCTAACAACCAACAATTAGCTAAACCAGAGCCTAAATGGATTCACTTATCTAGATACCTTGCTAGAACATCACAAAACAAAGTGTTTATTGATCCAAGTGGAGTAGGTCATTGGAATTCTATGACATGGGAGCCACCATGTGAATTGTTAGATTGTGGAAAAACTTATTTACTCAAATTTGAAGTACCTGGTATTGATAAGAAGTCATTGTCATTACAATATAGTAATAATTGGGTTATTGTTTCAGGTAATAAAAATATGCCAGTGGAAGATGGTGATTTTTGTTTTACTGAGATATTGTATGGTCAATTCCGAAGAGAAGTTCCTGTTCCTGTAGACGCAAGCAAAGATGGAATTAAAGCTTATTATCAAGAGGGTATTCTTTATGTTAGACTAACCAAAGTAGAAAATAGCCAATGGGTACATGTAGAAGTTAATTAAATTACTTACAACAATTTTGATTTTTATATTTATAAAATAATAAATAAGAGAGTTATGTAAATGAAATAGACCAATTATTGAATATTAAAAGCAATTGTTTATAAAAAATATTTAAAGATATTGTATTATGATATAAAGATTATTTTATTTAATAACCAATTAATATTATAAAAAATAATTTTAAATATTTTTATAATAGAGTTAAACCAGAAAAAGAGTAAATATTAATTTTTCAATGATTCAAAAAATTGGACAACTTCTTCAGAATGATCTTCTTCTTCTTTATATGTGTCAATAATTTCCATACAAGCATCTAAATATTCTTCATAAACGTCAGGTTCTTCTGATTTTAATGTTTTATTTTTTAAGATAGATTGAACAATACAACAACAATCACTTCCTAATAATTCAAGACCTTTATCTTCTAACAAATCACAAATTGACCCAATAAATTCAGCAACTTGGATAGTATCATTTAAATATGTAATATAATCAGCAACTTGTTGTAATATAGCCATTCGTTCTTGTGGGAAATGGTTTTCTAATTCACAAATATCACCTAATTTATCAATAACTACAGACGCAACTTTAGCTTTTGATGCTTCAGGGAATAAAGAAAAAATACGTGCTCCAAATCTAAGCCCTTTTTCTTTTTTTAATACTTCTAATAAATTTCCTGATAAAGCATCAGCAACAGTTCGACTTATTTTTTCTTTTTTTGTTGCCAAAATTTGAGACACTTCAGGAATCATATATTTTCTATTATCATCATTAACTGCTTCAAGTAATCGAATGTCATTAAATAAAACAGCTTGAAGTAACATTTCTTCTAAACAAAGAGCTGAATCATATTTATGTAATTCTCCTAAAAACATAAAATCATTTTCTTCTCCACAAGATAACTGTAAAGCACTAAAACAAGTTGTACGAGATGGGTCTACACCAGTTAAATCAAATGGATAATGATGACAATGTGGATAATAACTTGTAACACAATCGTCAAGTGTTTTATGTAAATGAGAATAAATTGATGCCATTGATCCTATAGGAGCATTTTCATGTTGCATATTAAAAGCGATTTCATAGTACTGTTCTTTATATGCAAAATAAGATTGAACACTTTCAATGGAAGCAAAGAAAGTATTTCTAATTTCTTGATCAGTCATATACTCACATTTTGGGGGTTGGTATTGATGAGAATCAATAAAGAAATCATGACCTATACCAATAGGTAAAAGAGTGGGATGTCTTTTTCTTAGTTCTTCATTGACCTTTTTAATTTCGTTTCTTTTCTCTTGAGTTAATCCACCTCTATTATACCGTTTAGTAAAATGCTCGTGTCCATTCTTTTCTTTGTCATCTTTTCTCTCTTCTTTTTGATGATAATTATTATAATATTTTTTTCCTTGTACTTTGTTTAATTTTTTTCGTTCAAAGAATTCAGGTTCTTCTTTTGGTATTTCTTTTGGAATATATCCGATAACCCCACTCTCAATTTTTTGTCCCCTTTGACGACGTCCTCCTCTTTCTTGTTTACTCATCTAATAATTCATTCATTCTTTATTTATTTTTCTTCTTTTTTATTTTTTTGTTTTTTATCATTAAAATAATTAATTTTATTAATAACAATTTGATTTAAAAAAAAAATAAAAAACAATAAAATAACAAAAAACATTCAATCAATAGAAATGAAAGACAAAAAAATCTTATAGATACGTATGAGGTTAAAAGTTTCCTTTAAAATATTCATCTTTAAGACTTAAATCATGTGAAAAGTTACAATGTTCTCCTTTTCTACATACCCCTGTTTCAAAGAAATATTTGCATGGTTTAGTACGATATAATTTGTCAACTGAAATGAATTGTTTTGAATTTTGTTGACAAAAAGAAGGATTGTTTAAAGATGAAATGTCATGAGAGAAAGTACAACTCCCTCCTTTCTTGCAATACCCATTTTGCATAAAGAAAATACAAGGTTTTGTACCATATTTTAAATGTTTTTGAGGAGAATCAGGAATTTCTCTATTATTAAACATTGAAAAGTAGAAAGGGTTTGAAAATGGAATTTCTGGCATTGAAGCAGTATTAGAAGTTACAAGACTATTGGTTTGTTTAATAGGAAGATTTTCAGTTTGATTTTTTAGACTAAAATCAACTGATTTACTATCTCTTTCTCTCTTATTAACTATATCTGGAGATGAACGAGCAGAGTGAGGATCACTTAACGATTCTGGAAAAGAAGAAGAGAGTAAGAAGAAGACATCATCGGAACCAACCTAATATAGTTAATAATATAATTTATACCACTAAGACAAGTTAACCACACTCTGAGATTTTCCAAATGGTAATATAAAAAGAATAAAAAATAAATTTGAATACTAGTAGTAGAATAAACATAACTCAAAAAAAAAATATCTACTAATATTCTATTGTATTTATGCCATTGTCATCAAATCTCAACTGCAATATCTGCAAAAAGTGCGACAAACTTGATCGGTTGATAATTCATCTTCTCCAATAACATCCATTTGAAGTAAAGTGTTAACTCCAACATAAGGAGTGTCATCATTGTCTAAGAAGGCATCAAAAGCACTAAATTTGTTCATTTGATATAACTAAGTAATATTAATTCTGAATAAACATTTTAAGATTTTTCCTTAAATAACAGAATGTACACGTTGATAATAAATGAGATCTCTTCTTTCCTTTCGTTATTTGTCTGTTTCGTTTAATCCTCAACTCTTTTCATTGAAAACTTGTTATTTTTTAAAGAAAGTTTTTTGATTTTTGTTAATCAATTACTATCTTTATATTATAATATTAGTTTTTCTATTTTGTGGTTTTATTTTTATCTAAAAGATAGAACAATTCAGAACTAATAATTTTATGATGTTTCTTATTTTTTTCTATTTCTTTCCTTCGTTTTGTTTCTGAAACAGAAAAGTTTGGAAGATTTAAACAGTTTCAATTTATTAGTTCCATTCATATACGTGGTGTCATATGTTGATATATTATAAATAGAATTGATATATTTTTGAAAAAAAATCATGAGTTTGACAATACCTCGAAACTAAAATTGAAGTAGTTATAGGAGATTGTTTTTCAGAGGGAAAGAAAAAGCAAGAAAGATTGAAAAATTTTGTTTAAGAAAAAACAATTAATGAAACTTATTAAAGAAGAAAGATAAATAACACAAATTTAGGATTTTTAAAGCAAAAAGAAAAAGTAGATGTTATATGAAAGAGGAGAAATAAAGAAAAAAGAGAATAGAAATGAAATGATCAAATCTCAATATTTAGTGATTGAAAGATGAGTGTCCCTCTAGCGAAATCACATAATAGACCTGTTTCTTTTCGTCCTAGTCAAATGCAAACTGTTCGGTCAATGGGGAAATCTGAATATGGGTCATTAGATATTACCCCAAGAGGAGAATATTTTAACACTTCTACACCAACACCAGTTATTGAACCAAACCAAATCAAAGTTATTGATGTTAAATCAGAATTGCAAATTGATTTATCTACATTAAAGTGTGTTATTATTCATATCGTTACTGTTCAATTAGATTTAACAACAAAATATTTATTCAAGAAATCAACAGATATACACGAATTAGATTTATTTATTCATTCAGTCTATGATCCTAATAGCACATTACATCAAAAATTAAATGTTTCAGGTACAAGGGATAAAACACCATTATCAATAATTTCAATGGATTGTTTACCAACAGACAATCATCCTAGTTATAAAATATCATTATCTCCTTTAAGTAAAAATTCAACTCCACCACTTGATTCATGGGAGTTATCAGAAAATCATACTAAATCATTTGGTAAATCAATGTCTCGTTCAGGTTCCGTATTATTATCTCCAATTTCTTTAACACCACCAAAAGGTGTTATAGTTTCACCAAAACAAGTTCCTGGTCTTTCATCAACTCCAACTGATAAAATAAACCTTTCTTTTAATTCTTCAGTCTTAAGAACTTCTCCACAAACCAAATTACTTCTTAAAGAAAAACGGGATTACTCTCAACCTATTACAAATTCTTCTTCTAAACTAAAACAAACATCAATGTTCATAAGTCAAAATATTATTAAAAATACATTTAATAACGAAACATGTGAAGCACCCAAAACTCTTACTCCACCTACAGAGACAGAAAAATTATTATCAGAAAGAAATGAATGGGAAAAAGAATTACCTCAACTTCCATCAAGAAAAGATGGATATCCATTACGTGATGTTGGTTTAAAACAGTATTTATCAGAAGTTATTACATTAGAAGGAGCAACTGACATTTGTTATATTTATGAATGGTTTGTAGAAAAAAAACAATCAATTCCATTTATGTCATTAAGACATCCAAGGGTATGTGGATACTTAATGAAACAATCATATATTTTTGGAACATGGACAGAAAGATATGTAATTATTAAAGATAATGTATTAGTATATTTTCCAAGTGATAGGTGTATTCAACGATTAGAATTTCCTAATGATATATTACAATTAATTGGTTCTGAAATAGAATTAAATGAAAATATTATTTCTATTAATTTAATTAATGGTATGTCATATACTTTTCGTGTTGATGAAGGAAATGTTAATGAATGGATGTTAGCATTAAATTATGCACAACAAAAGAAAAGAAGACAAAGAAAATATAGTGAATATAGTGAGACACCAAGAAAAGGAACAGATACTATTAAAGATGATTCTGAAGAAAAACATATAATAAATAAATTTTATGCATTAAAAGAAGAGGCAAGAAGAATTAGTTTAGTTTATGAAGAAATGAGTGATAAAAATTCAGAACAAATGAAAATATTTCAATTATTTAGACAATTAGAACGATTGAGTTATGATGACATTTGTTCTAAAACATTTATTAATCAATATTTACATAAACTAAAAGATATTACTACAAATAATGCTTCTGATTTATTAGTTTTTCATTATTTTCAACAATTCAATGAATTTATTTCTCTAACTGCTGTGGTAAAAAGAATTTTAGAAACTCCAGAAACACCAATTATTCAACCAAGAAATAGACAATCTTCTATAGGAAGAAGAAATCAAGCATCAATGGCAATGTCACCATTAAATTCTCCTAAAACATATGATAAAGCAGGTCTTCGAGTAGCAATTTGTCGTATGTGTGAAAGAGAAATAGAATTTGATGTACTTGCAAAACATACCTTTTATTGTAAAATGTGTTTTGAATTATGTTCAAATGAACCCAGTTGTAAATTAAGGTTACAAATATTAAAAGATCAGTTATTAAAACAAAAACAAATACAACAAGGAGGAATTAATTATGATGGAGTTATTGAACTTACTGAAGAACTTTCAAATATTACTAAATTATCAAGTAAAGTATTAGAACAAATGAATAACTCAATCACTATGCTTGAAGAAATTACAACTCATTCTGTTGATGTATGTTTATCTGCATTTGCAGGAATGATTTCTAAAATTGTTAAAAGAAGACTTTTGTTAATGAAAAATTATGTTTCTAATCATTCAATTGATATGTGGACATATACCTCATTATGGGATGGTAATGTTCATGTTGAAGAAGCATCAAATGGAAGTGTTTCATTAAAAGATTTCGATGTTTTAAATAAGTTTAGTAGTGGGGCATATTCTCGTTTATATCTTGTAAAAAAGAAAACAACAGGAGATGTATATGCAATGAAAGTTAGTAGAAAAGCTGATATGGTTAGAAAGAATGTCGTTGATGGGGTATTAGCTGAAAAACAAATTCTTCAAAAATCAGTTAATCAAAGTGTTGTTAAATTATATTATGCATTTCAAGATAAATGTAGTTTATTTTTAGTTATGGAATTTTGTCCAGGAGGAGATTTGGCTTGTTTAATTAGAGAAGTAGGAAGGCTGTCTGAAGTTACTGTTAAGATATATTCAGCAGAAATAGTTTTAGCATTAGAATATATTCATTCTTTAGGATGTATTCACAGAGATCTTAAACCTGATAATATTCTTATCGATGCAAACGGACATTTAAAACTTACAGATTTTGGATTGTCTGTATTTGGATATAAAAGTGAACAAAATTCTTTTCTGGATTCAAGACTATTATGTACTCCTGATTATGTTGCACCAGAAGTTATTAATGAAAGGTTATATTCTACTGTGAGTGATTATTTTAGTTTAGGATGTATGATTTATGAAATGCTTGTTGGTGTTCCTCCATTCAATGACAAGACACCTGAAGCTATTTTTAAACGAATTCGAATGAATGACTATCATTGGCCAACTGAAACAAGTGATGATGAAGATCTAATTTCAGATAATGCATATTCTATAGTTAATGCATTATTATTACCTGAAGAAAAGAAAAGGCTTGGAGCAAAAGGAAGTGAAGAAGTTAAGAATCATCCATTTTTTGAAAGAATTCGTTGGAATACATTATTAAGTGAAAGTAGAGAAGATATATTTGTTCCTCGATTAGATAATGCATGTGATACAGGATATTTTTCAAGAGAAACCAAAGAATTTTCTCCTGCATTAGGAGAAGATAGTATTGGGTTTGGTAATTTTGATTGTACTTCTGTAAATAGATTGGCTGAAAAAAATATTAGTGTATTAGAAGAAGAAAGAGATGAAATAGATTATGAAAACTCAACAGAATGTACAAGTTCATCATCAACAACTCCTGATTCAATTAATGAATCAACGTTTATTGCATAAAAACGAATTATAATATTTCATTCATAATTTCATTTGTTTTGTTATAAATTGTTTGATTATAGTTTTAGTATAATTTAAATTAAAAAAAACTTAAAAAAAATAAAAGGAAAACCTTCACAATGGAAGCACCAATTGACGTCCAAAAAATGCTCGATGAAATGAAACTTCTTGAGAGGAACATACAAATGGATATTGAACCTGTTACACAAAAACCATTATTTATAATTAAACCAGAAGAATCAACAAATATTTGTGTTCAAACAATTGACAATATAATACAAACAACATTATTTGCTGCAGACAGGTTATTCTTAAGAGAAAGAAAAGTTATTCATATTGGACCAAGTATTGAAACTCAAGGATTACAAACAGTCGCACAATTGTTATGTGAAAATGATCCAATTGAACAATTACGATCTATTTTTCCACCATCTCGTTCTATTAAAGTAATTTTTGATTTAATTCAAGACTTATATAAATTCAGAATTGATAATAATATTATTCAACTAAGTTCAGCTCAAGCAGCAACACTTTGTTTAAAATATGTAGAATTAAATTTTAAAGATAATTTTGTTATTCAAAATGATGGAACATATAAAAAAGATGATATAGTCCAATTCCTTAGTCAAACATTAGAAATAGAAAATGGAAGAAAACCAACAACATTAACAATAGCATTTCATTTATATCGTGCAGGACTTATAGATGAAGCAATTCAAACATTAGAAGATGAAATGGGAAAAACAAACGAAGCTTTTAGTGAAGCAATTAAAGGAAATATTAATAAATTAAAACAACTCATATTAAGTGATCCAATAGAAAAGTTATTTGGAAGTATTTTTACTAAAAAGGATGTTATTGGTATTGATCCAACAGTTGATGCTTTCATTCATGCTAATGTTGACAATTATATTTGGTATAAAGTTTGTTGATTCACATAAATTTCTCTTCAATTGATATATCACTTATTTTTTTTTAGCTTAGTTCTTCTCAAGATATAACAAAAACATTTAATGAGCTTCAACAAATAGTCCCTCCTGTATTATTAAGAAATCCAGATGATACTACTTTCTTCTTTTTATTATTACTTCAACAATATGAACAAGCAGTTTCTACTCAAATTGAAAGAGGAACTCCATTTGATGTAATTGGATATACTGTTCTTGTTTTATTACGTAAAATAAATTTCTTAGATGAACGATTTGTGCTTCACTATTTACATTCTATCTTATTAAGTGTAACTGGATGTTATCAATTACTTGACTCTATTAACGATAAAGATGCTGCTATAGTGCTTTCTGATGTTATAGAAAAACCTGAAGCTGAAGAACCATTATTGCAATATGCTAGGTCGCGACCTCAGATGGCCCAAATACTTGCTCCTCTTGTTCGTTCTAAGTTGCTTTATGCTCATTTAATGATAATTGCTGGTCAAAAACAAATGGCTCATGTTGCTATTCAAGAACTTATTGATTCTTGTCTAATGAATGGTGAAAGTATTGATGAATTAATTCAAGTAAACAATTTAATAGAACCAACTGATGAATATTTCCAAAATGTGTATGACATATTACATACTAACGATTGTAAAGAAGTTGTTAATAAAGCAATTCAATATCAATTCATTCCTTCTAGAGACGATTTTAGTGAATTACAAAATATAGTTAATAAATGGGATATTACTAATGAACATAATAGTATTAAAACCGGAACACGGATATTTGTTCTTTCATTTATCTTTAGAAATATTATTCAATCAATTTCAACAAATTCATTTGACTCATCACAATATAAATTGGTTGGAAAATATTTTGTTGCAATGGTTGCATTATTAAAAGATTGTGTTGATGATGCTTTTATGGAACTTATATCTGGATATAAATCATATCTTCTCAATTGATTGAACTTTTTTTATGAACTTTAATTTATTATTCATTACTTGAAAAAATAACTATTCAATTAATAAAAAAAGAATAAAATACACAACACAAGAATAATTGATATCATTTCAGATGAACAAATTTTTTGAATTTGAAAGTTATATTCTTGTTTTGAAAAAGAATCAACGTTGGGACAAGTTGGTGTTTGATA
>NW_001854329.1:0-31683 GCF_000209125.1 Entamoeba dispar SAW760
TTACTTGTAATACACCTCCTCTTGATCCAGTACGACCAAGAATTTCAGTAACTTGAGCATAGATAACTGGAGTTTCAGTAACTTGTGTGGACATTCTCCTTTAGAACTAGGTTTAGTTCAATAGTTACTAGATCTTTCTTTAGGTTTCTAATTTAGTATTTTATTATATTATTAACTATTTTTATATTAATTTTTTGGATTTTTTAAATAACACAAAATGTTTATCAAAACCAAAATAAAAAAAACAAAAATAAAAGAATGGAAGAAGCTAACACAAAACGAAATATAAATAATGATATTTTACAATATGGTGATATGTTTAAAGATGCCATACCATTAACTACATCAGAAGTATTAGAAGAAGTATCTACAAAAGGAACAGGAAAATAGTTCGTTTCTTTTTATTTCATCCTTAAAAATATATTTAATTCTTAATACTTTAGTGCACGTGAAACAGAAGAATATTGTAAACAATTTAAAGATAATGGAAACCCAAAAGAACTTATTGAAAAATTAAAAAGTATGTCTCATTTATCATTACTTGAAATAGTTTCTTTATGTAATTTTAAACCAACATCTATTGATCAAGCAAAAATGTTGATAAAGTCATTAGACAATTATCCTGACTCAGATTTAAAAAATGTTATTGATATATTAGATAATGATAGTAAAGGAATAGATGAAGATGATTTAGACTAACTCTTTTTTTTCTTATATAAATTTAACAATTTTTTATTTATTTTTGTGTTATTCTAAGACATTTTTTTTAAGAAATTTATTTTCCAAAATAATGAACTCAATTATTGTAAAAATGGTTGAACATTTAGAACAAGAACAAAACAATAAATATAGCGAAATGATTGCTAAATTTGATAAAGAGACCATTGAAGCAATCTCTGAATTAGAACAACAACAAATAGAACTTAATAATTTAACAATACAAAATGAAATAGTAATGATAAATGAATTTCGAGAATCTCATCAACGATTTCAAGCGTTTAAATCTTCACGTGAAAAAATTCCCCATTATTGGAGTTATGTTCTTCAAAATTCTGGAGTATTAAAGAAAATACAATCAACAAATACAGATATTGAAATATTAGAACATTTAAAAGATATTTATCTTACATCATTTACAGTCGTTAGTACAGTTGGACCAGTAATAGCTGATAGAAAAAGGTTAAGGGTTGGATTTAAACTTGTATTTGAATTTGAAAAAAATGAATGGTTTGAAGAAACAGAATTAAGTAAAACAGTATCATATATATTTAATGAACCAATTTATTATCCTAAAATTTATAATTCAGGTGTTACTTTTTATGATGGAAAAAACCCTAAAATGATTGATTCAAGTCAGCATTCATTCTTTGATTTCTTTGAACCAATAAACCAAAAAGAAGAATATAGTAACGAAGAAGAGGAAGAAGAAATTGAAGATAAATTAGATGAACAACTAGATGATACAATATGTTTTTCTAATGATATTATTCTTAATAGTTTATATTATTTTAAAAATCAAATGGAACCTTATTCTGATGATGATGATGAATTTTCATCATTATTAAATGAAGATAGTGAAAGTTCAAGTGACGATAGTTATGAGAGTGAATAATTGAGTCATTTTTCTCAAATAAACATTAAGTTGTATTTAAAGATAATAATTGAATTATTTGATGGCATTATATATTTTTAATAAAGCAGAACTTAAATGTTGTCTTATTTCAATATTTTCATGAGGAATTAATGAAAGAAGGTTGGAGAATGATTGTTGATGAACAATTTTAAGTAATTCATTATCACATTTTTCAATTAATTCAAATGCAAGAAGAAGAATAGTGTCTGAACTAATACTTAAAAATTCATTCATCAAATTAACAATAACAATTGGATATATTTTACATACTTCATGTGCAAATAAAGTAAGATGATATTCTATTGCATTCTTAATTGATAAAACATTTTGATAATTTGGATTTGGTTGTTTAATTTCTTTAAGTACATCAATAAATCGTTTTATATTATTTAATAAACATATTAAAATATCTTGATCTTCTTCTTTAGATATTAATGTAATTTGTTGAGAAAATGGAGATACTGCATTTAAAAATGTATCAAAGGCAGATGTAGTTGATGGGAAATCAAGTGATGATGGTTTAAATAAATGAGGAATAAATTGGTCTTTAAGTGTTGGTTTTAATTTAGATGAATGGTGATGTTTTTGTTTATCTTTTTCTTTACATTCAATAGAACAATAAACTGTATCACATAAAGGACATCTTAGTTTATCAAATTTATATAATTCTTTATTACAAAAACTACATTTGAGTTGTTCTTCTTCATTAGAGATCATTTCTTGTTGATCTGTTTTACTTTCATTCGTTAAAGGTATTGAAGATAATTCAACAAAATATTTCATTGAGTCATACATATAATTAATAGTATCTTCTATCATAAACCTATACATTGGAATATAACTTGGATTATCTATAAAATAAGAAAATATTAGTTTAATTGTTAGTACAGCTACTGATGAAGACTGAGAAATACCTCGAATAATAAAAGTAATTACAATATGAATAATGTCAGCCATAAATGGTTGTAATAATCCTGGATTCTTAGAAATAAAATCACAAGCTCTAGTTAACATACTTAAACATACAGATGACCACCATTCATCCCCACGAGAATTAAATACATTTTCAGATTTTAAATGATAATATCCAATTGGTTCTAAAATTCTAAAGAATATTTTATAAAACACAAAATACCATTCATTATATGAAAGTTTTGGAGAATAAAATTCAATGTAATGAGTTAAAGATTGTAGTGCCAATGATGAAATAATAATATGTTGACTTTTTGTAATACTCATATGAGTAAATAAGAAGTCAAAGAAAATATCAAAGAAATGAGAGTCTAAACTTAAATCAATAGTATCAATTGGATATTTATCAATAATTCTATTTAACCCAACAATAATAATCGGATCACTTTGTTTATCTTGAATAACTGCTTTTTCATTAGTAAGAGAAAATTTTATAAGTGTTTTAAAGAAATAAGAATAATATTTTTCATCAAATTCATATTTTAATTTGATTATTTTGGTTAATGTTTCATATCCTTCTTTCATGATAGTTAAAGGCTCATCCATAGTAGAAATAAATAATATTTCAAATACTTCTTTCCAAGATTGTGTTATATAATTATCTTTCTTTTCAAATTCTTTCTTTAATACTTCAAGAATATTAGAACGACATTTCTCTAATGGAGAATCTCCCATTGCAATAACAACTGGTTTTAATATTTCTTTTGACTCTTTGAATAAATCTAATTCACAAAATCTAAAAAATATTTCTATAGCTTTCATTGAAACAATTTCATGTGGATGAAGCATACACTGTAATAAGAAATTTCTTATAATTTCAATTGTTTCTTTATTATTTATTTTTTTATTCTTTTCAATAAATCCTTCAATAATTAATTTAAATTGATTTAATAATAACATTGGTGGTGTGACACAATTTAATTCATTTAATGCACTGTTACTTAGACATTTGATAATTTCACAGAACCCTTCTTCATTTAATGATTTTAATGAATCAAATATTAATGGTATTGTTTCAATTTCAATTTTTAATTCTTTCTTTAAATTAATTATATCGTTTGAAAGGTTTGTTGGAAGTTTAATATCTTTTGGTTGATATAACTGATGTTGGACTTCCATAAAGAATAATTTTCTAGTATTTTTTGGAATACTTTTTAGTGTTGAAATAGTTTGGTGTTCAATTAAATTCATTTGTTCAAACCTTGAAAGAACAATAAATAAATACTTCCATCCTCCATGTAATTTATTTTGTAATGAATTACTAATGTCTATTACCATTTTGGTAACTTGAATATTACATGATTTACAACTATTAAAATCATAATAAACACACCACTCACACATAGTTTTAATAATAAGTTCAATCATTTCTCTACAATCCATTACAATACATATATCAAGCATTTCTTTTAAATAAGTTAAAGTATTTGTAATATCATTATATATATCAAATGCAATTTTTAAACTTTTTAATTCTATTGGAACCATAGTTTCTATAAGTGCGTGGAGAATATCTTTATTAGAAATGGATAATGACTCAACAGTATCTTCATCAATTTTAGCTTCAGTAATTTGACTTTTTAATAATAAAATTTGAGGTCTTTGATGAGGACTATTCTTAATAGTAATTATATATTTATTATCATCTTCAACTTTTTCTTTTTGTTCTGGAATCAAAAATGCATTTTGTATAACGCTTTGATATAAAGGTTGAAGATAACTATCAGGTAATGTAAAATCAAATTGTTCAACCATTTGTTTAAATTTCTCATAACTGTCCATTGTTTTTGTTTTAACATTTGAGTTGTGTGTTTCTGTTGATAAGAAAATAATAGTTGTAGCTAAGAAATATATTTGGTTTGATGTGATATTCATTTCTTTCATTTTATCACTCCAACATTCAGCATAACGATGAGCAAACATTTCCATTACACGATCAACTACTTGACCTTCTCCAGGCATGACAAATAAATTAAACATTGACCTTAATGCTTCATCAACACTTAGTCCATTAAAATCAATTAATTTCATATATTCTTTAAAGACTTCTTTATTAAATTCTTTATTAGAAGTAAGATATTTACCTAATGCAATTTTATCAACTCCTTCTAATTTTTTAAGAAATTGAGCAATAGATGTTGGATCATTAAAACATAAATTTGATTTAATCATATATGAAACTCCATCATTTGGTTTTTCTTTAAATAATTGTTTAGCTTTTACAATATCAACTTTAATTTTTCTATCAATTAAACATTTTAAAACTGATGTTGAATTTGTTTTAGTAGGAATTCCATTATCTAATTCAACCATTCCAATACTTTCTAATCCATTTACCTGAATCATTAATTTTTTAATTGAATCTATTATAATATGAACTAATGATAAACATTCTTTTCTCATATCAGCAAGAATTTTAATAGGAATTTCTTCAATAGAAGCATTTTTAAATTCAGGAGTAAGAATAAAACAAATGGTATTTAATAAGTCTTCAAAGATATTTTGCCCAAATTTATCACAGTCATAATTTAGGAATATATCATTTAAAAATTGGGAATCTTGGCATAACTTTACTAATTCTGATATAACCACTTGTTTATATGAATATAATGGTAATGGTGATAAAATATAAAAGAATATTACTGAATTTAATAATAATGCAATTTCTGTTTTTAAATTTACTCTAAATTTGAGTATACAAATAATGAGTATTTGTAATGATGTAATAAATAATGTTTTATCATCAGAAAATACATTGTAACTTAAACATCCAACAAAATCAATATTCCATTTATTGATTACTGTAGGATTGCATGTTTCAGGACATTTGTCTAACCAATAATATGTTAGTTCAAGAATATGTTTTTCCATTCTAAGAACCATTGGTCTTTTCCCTCTTAATTCTTTCCATGGAGATTTCTTAATTTGTTCTGATAAAAATGGAGATTTTATATGATCAAATGAACTGTTTTTTATTAATAAACTTAGTATTGCCAAATGAATTGGTAAATCTTTTTCAAGTAATTTTTCTTTTTCAAGTACACTATTTTGTCTTACTGTTCTTCTTTTCATTTGAGCTAATTCTTTTTGGACCTGAAGTTCTTGTGTGCTTCCACCTTTAGTTAATGTAAATTTTTCTTCACTTACTTGTCCAATATACTCTTCTGTACTTTCTCCTTCTTTTGGTGTTCTTGGTGATTTAATTTCTTTATCATCAGAACTGTCTTCTGATGAAGAAGAAGCATCTTCATCAGAAACAAATTCTCCAAGAAATGTTTCGTGTGGTTCATTTGAGTGATAACTTTTATTTTCGTGAGAATTAGTAGTATCATTTGAATTATTTTTTATTTCGCTGATTTCTTTATCTTCTTTCTTTGTTGGTCGACTAAGAACTGATATTGGAGTATTTCCATGGAAATTATTTTGAGGGTTAACAAAAATATCATCGTTACAAGGTGCAAATTTTAGTTTATCTGATGAACTCAATTTGGTTCCTCTAGTTACTGAAAGTGACATTGCTCTATCACGCTCTCTTCTTAAGCCCCCTGAACTAAAAAATTGTAGGTGTGAAGATAATGATGGAGAAGGTTGTTCAATATCTTCATCAAAACTAGTTGCTCCTCCATACATAATAAATAATGAACGAATATATTTTTCTTGAATCTTTCTAATTGCACGAGCATTTGGCTAGTTGAATGAATAATAATTAGATATCTTTAAATTGATATATTAAAACAAACATCATTTGGAGAAACAACACAAAACATATCATTAAGTAATTTAAAATTCTCAAGAACAAATTCTTTTTCTATTTTGAATGGAATAGTATTCTCTATTAATCCAAATGTAAATTGGAGTATTTTTTTATTGGACTTGATATTTTGAGCTGTTAAATAAGATATTGATAATTCTAATATTTGTTGAACAGTATTTACAGTTAATATCTCAGGTTGAATTAGTGCTAAAAGTGACGATGCTAATTTATCTGTTTGTTTAATAGAATAATAAATTGTTAGTCCAATTTTCATACATCCAAGTAATGAATTTTGATTGGTATCACAATGATTATTTCCTTCAATAAATTTATTTTCGTATTGTTGGTAAGTTTCCATCGTTTGTTTTTGTTTACGATCAATGCATGATTGAATAACAGCGAGAGACATTTGAATAGAATATTTATCTCCCATGTCTAGAACCACTGATTATTAAGTTCATTTTTCAAAATAACTCTGTCCCCTTTTTTTAAAGAATTTTTTAGTTTTTTTTGCCTCTTCCTTTCTCCATGAAACTAAAGAAGGAATTCAACTCAACCCCGTTTCCTCTTTCAAAAGGGCAAATTCCATTTATGTGAAAATTAAAAAACACAACCTCACTATAAAAGTTTCTTTTTGTATCAAAAAGATATTTGTGATTTTATTTTGAGTGGTTTTTAATTGTCTTGGTTTGCAATATCTTCACTTAAAAAGAGTTAAAAGAAGATATCACCAAGCGTTGCTCATTCTTTAAATCTAAACTATAATTAAGTGAAGCGAAAATATTTTATGAGAATTCATTTTTGAACAAATTGTTCGTATAATACTATTGAAATAACAACACCTATAAATTTAAAGTACCAAAAAACAAGAGTATTACTAAAAACTAGATATAGTAGCCCAAGAACGTTATGAAAGTTCACAAAGATAATAAAAGAATAATAAACCACAATTATTTTTATTAATCAAAAAGTAAATAAACCTTTCCAAAAATTCATTTTTTATCGTTACAATAGCGTTTGTGATAATGTGGTAGTAGCTACAAGTGTTTATACAAAAAAGAAATTTGGTTATAATGCAATGAGCTAATACATATAGAAACTAATATTACTCAGAAAAGAAAATACTATACAAATAATAAAAAATTTTCAGTGCCAATGAATGGACTTTATAAAATAATTTTATGAAAATAATAAAATACTAGTTATATAATAATAAAAAAATGACTTATTTTCATTAACACTAATAGCAAATATTCAACCTTAACTGAATAATTATTTGTTATAAAAATAATATAACACTGGATTAACAAAATCACCTTTTTAGATATTTTACATAAAGACATAAGATTAACCTCAACACTGAAACATTGTAACGTGTAAATTTCTAAATTAATAATGAAAAATATGGTCAATACAATTATTTATTAATATAATATAAATTTTTTAATCAGATATTGTCCTACAATAATTTCATCATTTTTATAAATACCAAAAAGGTATGTATTTATTATTAAAATTTCTTTGAGTTTTAAGGTTTAAGTAATAGTAAAATATATAACTATACTCTCTTGAAATCAAAATGAATAAGCTATTACCAAAATGTAACAAATAAATATACATTTAAATACTAAAACCCTTTTATAATTTATAAGAATTTTTTACCCACACAAATGTTACTTTTTTATACTTTTATACAGAATTAATCGTATTGATGAAATATCTTAATTTTTTAATTAATGTTCAGTACAACAACTAAAAATCATGAAATTAAACCATATATAATAAATAAAATAACAATTAAATTAAAGAAAAACACTTTTAAATTTTTATAAAATGTTATTCTCAAAAAAAAAAGTTTTTTATTTTAATACAAAATAATTATGCCCTTTCATTTTAATCAGGAAGACAAATAAACAAAAAGGTGAATTCATTCACTTAACACTTATTTAATTCTACATATAGGTTAATGGTTCTTGAAAAATATTTTTAATAAACCAATTTAAATACAAACAACTTTAGAAGAGAGATAAAGAATTGGATCTTTTTCTGCATCTTTTGCCATTGAATTGGTAATGACTGACCCTACAATAACACTTGCAATAATAATAATAACAACTGCAATCATAATTAATGGAACGAAGTCAGCTACAACAACTGAATCGTACTGTGTTACAATGAGTATTGTTATTCACTAATTAACATTATTATAAAAAATAATTAACAAACAATAACAGGTTGAAATAAAAGTGATTTGTACTCTTTTGTTGGGTTGTCTTGTATCTCGGCACAAGTAAAAACAAAAAATGTCATAATAAAAAGAAGGAGAGAATTCATTAGAGTTGAACGAATATCTTTTCGATTTCTAGTTTTTTTCTCTTTTATCTTTTTATTTTTGTGTTTTATTTTTTGTGACAAAAAATAAATAACATTAATTTTTATTTTATGTTTTTGATTTTGCAAATAAAAAAAAAAGAAAAGAAGAATTTGAAATAATATAAAATTAGTATTACTCTAAAAATATAAAAGAAATAACTCAAAACACTCATTAATATGTCTTGTTGTTCAGGAAAAAACGAAAGTATTATTGATAGTTTGCTATTTTTAAACAGATAAGAGAAATTACACTCACTTATAGTCACAAAAGATGAACCTCAAACACCATTACCTTTGAGTGAACAACTTTCTAAAGGAATAAAAGTAGTTGTTTTAGGAGAGATGGGAACTGGAAAGACTTGTATTTTACATAGATGGATTAGCAATGAATTTGTTAGACAAACAGCTACTGTTGGGTGTGCATTTAGTTCAAAAACAGTGACTTATAATAAAAGAATTATTAAATACGAATTATGGGATGCAGCTGGACAAGAGAGATATCGATCATTATCTTCAATTTATTATAGAAATGCAACAATTGCATTATTAGTATACGATATTACAAAACAAGTTTGTTTAAATTCAATATTAATTTAAAAGAAAAAAAGGTAATAATAAGACTTATTGAATTAGGAAACATTTAATGTTGTAACTGATTGGGTTGCTGAATTAAAATCTAATACAACTAATGATGTAATGATTTTGATTGTTGGAAATAAAAATGATTTACAAGAAGAACGTGAAGTTAATCAAAATTGTGTGAATGAGTTTATTAACAGTTCTAATTCAAATATTATTGGTAATTTAGAATGTAGTGCAAAAACAGGGAATAATATTAATCAAATATTTGATATTATTTCAGAGAAATTACTTGAATTGTGCAATGAATAATTGTGTTATTTATGAATTAATTATTTTATTTTTTCATATACTCATATTACTAGCTGAGGAGAAGAAGAAGGGGCTTGCTGAGAAAGAGAGGCTAATAAAAGAGAGAAAGGAGAGGCTTGCTGAGGAAAAGAGGGACAATGAAGAGAAGAAGAGGCTTAATGAAAAAGAAAAGATGAAATTAAAAGAAGAGGAAGAAAAGAACAATGAAAAGGATAAAAGAATAGAAGAATTAAAGAAAAGAGGAGGCTATTAAAGAGAAAGAAGAAATGAAAAAAGAAATACAAAAGAAGGACCAGACCATTAATAAATTATCAAATGACATTATGTCATTAAAGAAGAAGCATGAGAAGGAGATAAACACTAAAAAACAAGAAAGTGATAGAAAATTAATCGAATTCACTGTTGAATCAGAAAGGAAAAGGTCTGAGGTAAACAATTTATCACAACAAGTATACTTCATGAAAGATAAATTATTTAAATTATAAAATAAAATTACACAAGAAGAAAGAAGAGATAAATCACACTATATCTGATTCATCTGAAACACAAATTGTGAATGACCTTACCCCCAATGTTGTAGTAGCTGATGAAATATCATCAAGCGAAGATGACCTTCCAAAAAAAAGAAAGTTAACGCAGAATTCAATCGAAGAGATGTGAAATCAGCATAAGAAGATCACCACATCTGATCATGACATTCAAAAAAAACGGGGGAAGCAAACAAATAGAGAAGAATAAATTCTAACACTCTATAAATGTTTTGCACTGAAGTTATTAGAAAGAAAATTAAGAGGTCAACTTAAAGAAGAAGAAATAAAAGATTAATACATGAAATTGATATTAAAATAGAAGATATTAATGAATATAAAGAAATAATAAAGAAAACATATAAAATAAAGAATGAAATTAAAATTGAAGTCAATAGAAGAATTGAAGAAGAAATAATAACACACCAATGGAAAGATATTGAATTAAAAGAATTAATAGCCGGAATAAATAAGAAAGAAGAAATACAAGAAGATGAAGTAATAAGAATAAATAAAGAAGAAGATATGAAAGAACAAGAAGATGTACAATTTATTAATTATTATTACAATAAAAACAAAATACATCAAATAATTAATATCAATAATACAAATGAAATATTAATCAATACATTAGATGATTATTACCATTATATTAAAACTATAACATCAACTATTAACATCATTATTAATAACAATCAAGAAAGAAGTTGAAAGAGAAGTATAGAAAGAATATTACAATCAAAAATATGTAGATTAAGAGACTTGCTCCATAATAACCAATATATGAAATTAAAAAGAATATTACATATTAAAAAATATGATATATATCATATTAAAGTAAAAACAAAGGAGCAAATAAAATATTACAAATATCTCCAAAGAATGAAAAGAATAGAAATAGAAGTAAGAATAAATTGAAAAGAATTAGATGGAATTATAAAATGTTAAAATAATGAAAGAGACAACTTCCAAATAAGCATAAAGAAGATGAATATCAATATAATATTACTACAATTAATTTCTAGAAATGAATCTATGAAAATAACACTAATATAGATTTCCTAAATATTAATTTATATGAAATATTAATTGAAAATAGAATTAATAATAGAATATATATATATATAATCAATCTAGATGAATTAAATCATGCAATAAAATTCATTGATAATTGGAAAGCACCTGGAATTGATAAAATATAATGCTTCTGGATTAAATATTTAGAATAACCAACCAATTTCTTATTAAAATTATTTAATAAATGGTTGTATAATCCTACTAACATCCCTCTTCAATTTATCCAAGGAAGGACAATACTAATATACAAGAAAGGAGATAAATTAGACCCACAAAATTACAGACAAATAACCTGTTTAAACTGTCTGTTAAAAGTATATACATCTTTATTAAAGATGAAGATAGAAAGCCAACTGATGTTAAATCAAATTGAAAAACAATAATCACAAAATCAAATTGGATGTAAAAATTATACATATGCATCAAAAGAAGGATTATTATAAAATACTATAATCATTCAGTTATTAATCAAGGCTAAATGGAAGTGGGTAGAAACATATTATGATGTCTCTAAAGCATATGATAGTATTAATCATCAATGGGTTAAACAATGTTTAATTTATTTTAACATCCCATTAGTTGTAATTAAAAGTATATTACATATATTAAATAACACACAACTCCAATTATATTATAATCAACAAAATGAATGTATAATTAATGTAGAAAGATGAATAATACAAGGTGATAGTTTATCTCCATTATTATTTGTATTATCTATTGATATATTATCTAAATAATTAGATAAACAAATTAATAAGTTATCTATTAAAATGAATGGAGAAGAAAAACAAGTCCAGTTAAACCATATATTATATATGGACGATCTAAAGATAATAACTAACAGCCTCGAAGAAATGGAAAAAGCACATAAATTAACAAAAGAAATATTTAATAGAATATGATTAAAAATAAATGTAGAAAAGAGTGTGATAATGAATAATATCAATGGTCAGATAAATGGAGAATTAGCTGAATTACTAAGAGTAACTAATGTTAATCATTATAAATATCTTGGTATTGAAATAGGAGATAAAATAAATATTAATAAATATTATACATGATTATTAAATGATGTATTTTCTATTCTATCATCATTAAATATTATGAAATATATCAGCCTCAATACAATAAGAAAAATTAATAGCGATATAATCTCCAAATTAAGATATTGATTCTGTATTGTCAAATGGAAACTTGGTGAGTTTGAGAATATAGATAAACAAATAAGAAAGGCATTGATACAATTCCAACTATACAGTAGAAACATCAATAAAAATAGATTATATGTTACAATAAATGAATTAGGAATGTGATTAATGTCAGTACGAGATGAATGTGCTAAGGAATTATTAAGAATATATTTAAAATATAAATATCAAATACAGAAATATTAGAAATGATAGAAGCAGTAAAAGAGAATCCAAATTGAATAATTAAAAGAATGAAGAGAGCATTTGGTAAGAATATTAATTTCAATGAATGAATATAATACAAATAAATGAAATAAAACATGATGTAAGCAAAGTAATTGAATTTGTAACAAATAAATTAAATGAAAGATATTTAAATGAATTGAAAGAAATGTAGTGAATATATAAGAAATGTAAATTGTATATTTAATAATATGAAATTAACAGTAGCCACATGGAGGTCATTAAATATAAAAAGAAATACATTCCTCCAAGTAATAAAGATGCAAGAAGGAGTAACTATGACAGGAAGTATTAAATCTAAAATACTCCATTGGGATGTTTTAAAATATTGTAAACATTGTCCTAATACAATTCTATCTATTAATCATATATTGTTAGGATGTAATGAAGAATAATTAAATATTAAAACATCATTATCTGTGTAATTAAATATATAAACATATATTAATTACATATTTTAATGAATTTGATGAAATAGATTTTAATGCACCTCCTAAGTGTATTAATAATAATGAAATGATTATAACTTACAATAAAGATTTATTGGTTAATGACCATTCTTTTAATGTTAGAAGACCAGATATATATTATCAAAACATCAAAGAAAAAAAAATGATATATTATTGATGTCGCCATATGTCAAGATAGAAACATTGAATTAAATTATATTTACAAAATAAATAAATACAAAGAACTACAAGAGAAGCTAAGACAAAGTAGAGAATTAACTTATGTAGAAATAATACCTGTAATATTAACAATCAATGGGTTGATACATAAAGAAACAGTAAGAAGATTAAAATCACTAAAATTACAAATCAACTTCAACAAAATACTACAAACAATCATTATTAAAAACATGAAATACTTAATGTTCTACACATTCAACACTGGCAACACATTAGAAGAGGAACTTTCTAATTCTCATATCTTAGAAATAAACTCTATTGTAGAAATAGACCATATTGAAGAAACTGGAACAATCACTTCTCAATATGAAGAAAAACCAATTATGGATATATCTATTAATTGTATTTTTTTTATTTTCATATACTCATATTACTAATAATATTTTTTAATAAATATCTCTCCTATCAGAAAAAAAAATTAAAACTAATTAATTCTATTGAATTAAAACAAGAGATTAAAGATTAATTACTTCTTTCCTTTAGTGTTTTTGTATATGCCATGTCCGAGTCTCTTGAGAGTTTTTTTGGTATCTGCTTTATGCGAAATATGTCCGTGTGATTTAAGAACATATTTAGCATCACGAGCAATATCTCTAATAGCATTAAATCTCTTTTCTAATCGTAATCTTCTAATCATTCTAGCTCTGAATTTTCTTGGGATGCTTTTAACAATTTTCTTCATAACTCTAAGAAGAGCTAATTTTTTTGTATGATAAACAACCATTTTAGATCTTAAATGTGTTAATTTTCTTCCAACAACATATTTTTCTCGTTTTGTAATCACATTTTCTAAATCTTTAATATTTTCATCGATCATATCTCCGACGTGTCTTTCTTCATCTTCTACTTCATCTAATCTCATAGCAACTTCTCCAAGTCTTTCTTGAACACGGTATAATGTTGGCATCCAAAATCCACTTGATTGAGCACATGCTGAAAGGACAAATGTTAAAGCAAGGATTGCAAAAAATCTCATAACAATAATATGATGATTTTTAAGTTCTTTCTTTCTTTTTTAGTTATTTTTGTTTTCTTTTTTCTTCTAATTAAAATATAGTTTTTTAGTAGTTGTTTTTTAATTTTTTTTCATGATTTTTATATTTTTTTAAGAACTATGAAAATATAAGAACATTTGTTTAGATTTAATTTATGAAGAACCTTCCTTTATTTCTTTTCTTTATATATTGTTTTAATGTTATTACTAACCATTACCTACAACGAGTTAACGACTTTACTCTTTCATTAAATTGAACAAAAAAGGATTAAACGCTGGTAGTATTAAATCATTTGTTTCAATTTCTTTAAAGTAGTATTAAAAAAAAAATTAGGTATTACTGTTTGTTTAAACCTAAATTATTTCCTTAAAATGAGGATGCCTTTTTTATTTAAATATAAAAAATTCAGTACTTTTAATTTTAATTAAAGTTTATATTTCATTTTCATTGTTTTGTTTCATAAAAAAAATTTATGTATGATTTATAAAACTAACTGAATGAAAAAAATAGCTTCTCATTGAATTCTTTGATAAAAATTGTTTATTATACTATTGGGGGTATATCATAATATTGTATTTATAACAACTAGATGAATGGAAAGACGAACAAAATAGTTTTAAACTTGAGAGAGTAAGAATGAGAATATTGTTTGCTATCTTTAATTGGGCAGAAATACATTTTGTTTGATTCAATATCGAACTAAGTAAAGATATTCTTTAGGACTAGACCATAAAAGTATCTTGACAAGAGAATTCCGTAAGTTTTTCTAAGCAGGGAATTTATAATTTTTATCAATAAAATTCAAGATACTAGACTATACTTAAATATTAATGAATGAGGTTGTTTGATCAACTAATTATTTTCAGTGTTCTAACAAAAAGATCGAAGTCCCGGTTTATTAAACTGAGATTATTAAAAAAACACTTTCCAGTAAAACACTCTTTAAAATTATTTAAATTAGATTTGTTCAACTAAAATAAATCACTGGTTCACTGAAACAATTAACAACGTGATTCATTTGATTAATAACTTGAAACATTAACAAATGCCAATACTCTTATTAGTAAAAAAGAATTCCAACAGTCTTTGAAGAATACAAAGAAAAGTTTGTTTATTTGAATTACTAATAAAAAAGAGTAATTTCGTTAAATCCAAGTACTGTCATACAATTACATATTAATGATTAAAGTTCATAGCCATTAAAGTATCGGTACACACATAAAATAGTTCTTTTGAAATTAATTCTAGAACATTAATGTTACCAAGACTTAAGAAGAATCTCTAAAATAAAACATAAAAATTCATATGTTTTATTTGATAAAAGGGGTATTAGTAGTTTGAGGAAATGCATAAAAAGAAGAAAATAATAAGACATTATTATTAAATTATTATTTCTTTAAAAGAAAGAATGTATAAAATTAACAGAAAAATTATATACAAAAGTTATTTCACAGGAAGAAAAGCTCTTTTCAGAGAGTTGAGTAGTAATATTAAATTGAACGATATACAAAAATTAGAGTTACTGATTATTGTTATTATTTGGTCATACTTGATATTATACAACAGCTTAAAATATAGTTATCACATGATAGTTGTTCAGTTAATAAAAGGCACTAACCAAATAAGTATATAAACTTAAATAGAAATAAATGAAAGAGGATGACGTAATAACATTAAAGAAAAGAATGAGAGTTATTAATTCATTGACAAAAGGTAAAGGAGTTCTGATAAACTCAATAAAATATTACAAAAGAGAATAATTAGTTAAGGTTAATACGAAATAACAGTTTTAGTATTTAAAATTTATTTAGATTTCAAAAAGTTATTAGGAAGAAAATAGTAGAATAGAAAAATTCAGACTTGTTGCTTTAACTGGAATACTCTGGAAAAAATTGCCTTTCATGATTTTAGGTAGTAGTTTCGTTAGATTTGATAATGATTTAATAAAAAGAAGGAAATAAATAGTAAGGATCTTGAATAAAAAAAGTTAATTGTATGAAATCTTAAATTGAATTGAAGGGAAAAATTTAGTTTCTTAGAGTTTTTTTAAGTAAGAACGATGGAATAAAAATAAAGATGTGAGGAATTTTTTTGAAAAATGACAGTTAATCAATTTTGCTTGAAAATCAAAGATAAAAGAGAAAAAATTGTACAACTCACAAATTTCTTAGATTTTAATCTGTTTTTTTATTATTTAATGAAAAATAATAAGGGAGGTCATATTGGTCGAATGACTTCAATACAATTCGTTTGTTCTTTATTCTTCATTGTGTCATTTAATTTATTATTTATTTAAATAGCCAAAACTTCCATCATTAAGTCGTAGTGATAAACAAAGAAAAGTTTCATTAGAAGAGAGTAATGAATTATCAACACCTACTTTACAATCATCACACTCAGAAAAAAAAGGGAATTTAATTAAAAAATTTGGTAGTAATTTGAATCAAATGTTTAAAACACCACGAGTTAGTTTTATGGGAATGATCACACCATACGTTCCTCCTAAAAACGAAAACAATGATAGTGAAAATGAAATTAAAGAAGTTGACAGTGTTAAAGAAGAACATAAAAATGAAGAATTAGAAATAACAAATAATGAAAATGAAAAGTATATTATTGTTGGTGAAGAAATTACTAAAATTAAATTAGGAGATCGAACATTTCAAAACATCCCTTTAATTCAATTGTATATCCAAAAATATATCTTAGTTAATTTAAAGTATCAAACTATTATTCCATTCGATAAATTACCACTTAAAGAAAAACTTGAATTACTTGAAGACAATGGCTTATCTCAATATTCTTCAATTATTTCTTCAATTAATGAAAATAAATCAAGTAAATTTAATGTTAGTAAAATGGAATGGAAACTTAGAGGTATTAAAGATAAAGACATTCCTTTTATTATGGAACTTATAAACACTCAAGACATTGGTAGTAAATTGTTTAGTTTGTTAATTTATTGCTCTTTTATTTTTACATATCACTGATACTTATAATTAGAAAAAATAAATGAAGAGAATTATAAAGAATTACATATTGTTCTTATGATTATTAATGAGTTAAATAAAGGAAATTATCCAAATCTTTATGAAATTGGCTCTATTAGAATTGCACTATTATTATGGAAACATTTTTTCTTATCATTACCCAATCCAGTTATTGAAGAAGATGTTTATAATGAAATGTTAATATCTCTTGAACAAGGGAATATTAAAAAAGAAGAATTAATCCAAATGGAAGAGAATGCATTAGGTAAAAAAGGAGAAATAAAAAGAGAAATTTTTGATTATACAATCAATTTTATTAAAGAATTGGTTGATCAATGTAAAATGAATAACGAAATGCAACAAGAATGTGCAAGTTATTTTTTGAATTGTTTGTGCCAAGGGATGGTTAATAAAAAGACTGTTACATCTCTTATTTCATTATTATCATCACCATCTAATAATGAACAAATTATACAATTTGAAAGTACATGGCAATATGAAGGAGAGTTTATTGAACATTGTTATAATGATGTTTATTGTCCATTTAAATATATTACAACTCATGAAATGAAAGATGACTCCTTTAATTTTGATTCATGGGAACATGGTAAACTCTTTTTAACAAATTATAGAATAAAATTTGTTCCGGATAATTGTGAAGATTCAAGTAAAACACAAATAATTTCAACACTTGGTCAAATACCAATTAATTATATTGCAAGTTTTAGAATTGAAGAAAGAAATCAGTTATACGGATTGGTAGTGTTTTGCAGAAATTTTACTCATTTATTTTTTGGATCAAAACAACCATTTGATTCTATTGATAAAGAATTTGTTCATATTCAATATCGGTATCAACCATTTAATGAATATCAATCAAAAAATTTTGATGAAAACATTTTGAATGATATAGTTCATTTTGAGTATAAACGAATTGGTTATTCTTTTGATGAATTAGAATCAAACTCACCATCTAAGCAATATAAAATTAATGCACCTATTGTTGAAGGTATTGAATGTTCAGATACAAGTAGAGTTCCTTATGTTGCTTTCCAAACAAAAAATAAATCTAAAATTATTCAATTCTCTTTGTCTTCAAGTATCTCTCTTACTTCACCAACTCCAATTATTTTTAATTCTAGTATTTCTAATGTTGTAAAATATCTCATAACATTTCCTGATATTGCTCTTAAAGATAATGAAATGTACAAAACAATGAAAGACTTAGAAATGAGACTCTTTGATTCATACACATCTAATGCAAATGAATGTATTCAACTCTTTGATTCTACAATGGAATGTTACTCTAATCAAGTAGATACAGTATTTCAAATGGTACACAAAATATTATTATTAATTCAAACACCAGAAACGTTGTGTGTTCTTCTACCAAATAAAAGTTTTGATTGTTCAGTTAATATTGTTTGTTCATTAATTGAAATAATAACAGATTCTCATTATAGGACATTTGATGGATTTGTACATCTTTTCTTAAAAACTTTGTATGGAATAAATTCCCTTTTCTTGAAACACCTGAACGAGATTTTAACAAATATTTTATATTATATTTAGCATGTATTCTTATTTTAATGCAAACTAAACCAAACCAATTTGAATTTAATACTCATTTAATAAAATTCTTCTATTATCATTGTTATTCTAAACGATTTATTGAATTTCTTCCATTTCAAGTTTATGGATTAGCTAGTGTTTATTCTTACCTTCAAATTCATAAGAATGAATTTGTTAATACTAATTATTTAGAAGGACCAATTGAAATTCCATCTACAAAAATACATTTAAATAATCTCTTTTCATCTATAATTAATCCTTACACTTATAATTTCTTTACTTTACAGTCATTACAATCAAAATATTCTCTTGAATTCCATCATAATTTAGTATATTTTCCATTATATGATGGAATGTTAAATAATTATACATCATTAACATCACTAAATTTATCTAATAATCATTTAACTTCATTTCCACAAGAAATTAGTGTTCTTACTGGATTAATTAGTCTTAATCTTCAAAACAATCATCTTGTTGTTATAGATGAATCAATTACTTCAATTTCTAATTTAAAAAATCTTAATTTGGCTAATAATGATATTTGTCATCTTCCTATGTTACAACATTTATCACTTGATTCTCTTAATATCTCATATAATCCATTAGTACGACTTCATGCTCCATCACTTCAAACCTTTGTTATTTCAGGGTTTTCTTCAATCTTTCCAATAACAATTCCTTCAGTACAAAGAGTTATTGCTCATGATTGTTCAAGCTCTTTTTTAAACTTCATTATTAAAACATTACCAATGATTAAATTCTTATCTATTAATTCTATTACTAAACAAGAACCATTACCATCTAATATTACATCATTAACTACTCTTGAAGATTTAAGTATTACTGATTGTGGATTAGAACGACTTCATTATGGATTTCAAGGATTAACAAATTTAACATCATTAAATTTAAAAAATAACAAAATAACATATTTCCCAAAACAAATGATTTCTTTAAAAAATCTCAAAGTATTATCTTTAATAGGAAATCCATTAATATTTTATCCTCGTTCATTAGAACCATTTTGTGATGTTTCACTTCAACAATTAGAAAAAAATAAAAATAATCCTGAACACATTAACGTTGTTATTACTGGTAGTGATACAATCAGAAAAGAAATAATGTCTTCTATTGCTGTATTAAATGGTACAAATTATTCTTCAGGTAATTTAGAACATATATCATTAACTTATAATGGATCTTCTTTTGACGTAGATTTTATTTCTGTAGCTCCAGATATATTTGAAGAACAATCATATAAATATTGTTATATTGGTATGATTTTTATTTGTGGAGAACAAGAAACAGGCAAACGTATTAAAAAAATAATTGAACAATCAAATACTGACCAAAAAGTAATTGATTTAATTCAAAAGAAGAAATCAAATGGTGAAATAGAAGAGACAAATTTAAATATTGAAGAAGTAATAGAACAAGTTATAAAAAATAAACTTAAAGAAACTACTGTAGATCATTTACTTCATGAAATTAAGTCATTTGAATATAAAAATGGAATTCTTAGAATATCAGAATTATGTAATATTTTCAGATATTTTGAAATACCAAAAGAAAATGGCTCTAAAATGATTAAGTCTTTAAAAAGAAAAGGTGTATTTACTCTGGATGGTTATAGATATTGTCTAGTTGATTATTCTATAATGGACAAAATTAGAAGTATCTTGGCAACTGTTAAAACCAAAAATGGAATTGTTTCTGTTATGACCTTACAACAATCATTGTCTGTTTCTTCCTATTCTCTTCATTTTATTTTACATTTAATGCATTCTCTTCATGTTATATTGTTAGTTGATGAAGAGTTCTTTAAAAAAATGAATATCCCAATGTCGTATTTGAAATATTATTCAGACCATGTATTATCAAATGGGTGCCCTAACTCTCTTTCATCAGACCAATCTCCAATAACTAGTCCAGGACTTAACCTATCCTCTTTAGAAAAAGAAGACTCTGAAAAATCAAATTCCAGTTTAATACACCAAACTCATTCCATTGGACCAACAAGGAAACCAAGAGCTTCTTTTTCCATTGGATCAAAAAGAATGTCACTTAGGACACTTCCACTCCAAACTGAATCTTCTATATCTTCTCCACATAAAGATAATGTCTTAAATTCACCTCGTTCAGATACATCTACAGAAGATCAGCAACAATCAAATTACTTAATATTTAATACTAGTTCATTAACAGCTGGATTTACAATAGAAAATTTCTGGCCATCTAAGTACCATAAAATGGAATTAGAAATTGGTCGAGTTTATGAATTTTCATTAATGCCAAGAGAGATGTATGTAAAGTTATTAGCTTATCTATCTATTTATTACAAAATGATCGTTGTTTGGAAAAGAGGAATTATATGTTCAGAACGAGTAGACTCTGGAGATATATTTATGTATTTTGTATTTTCTCAATCCCGTCAAAAACTATCATTAAGATTAAGATATCTCATGGGAGATGATATGACATTAGAATCAATGAAATTATTTAGAGAAATAGAATATTTGTTAACCACTTTATCAAATAAATTTGATATACAATATGATGTCCATATTATGTGTAGTTGTTGTAT
Source organism: Entamoeba dispar SAW760 (assembly GCF_000209125.1). Taxonomy (NCBI): domain Eukaryota; phylum Evosea; order Mastigamoebida; family Endamoebidae; genus Entamoeba; species Entamoeba dispar. The sequence goes on from NW_001854329.1 coordinate 21,497, forward strand.
TACAAAAGACAAACCATTCTTATTCAGCAAAGAACAAATTAAAAAATCAATTAAAAATAAGGTATTTGAGAAAATTGAGAGTGAAAATCAAGAGCATTATGTTGTTTTACCATTATTTGCTCTAGACCTCTTATTTATGTATTTAAAAGAAGTCGTTGGTCATTGTCTTTCTGTAAAAGATGTTCACCAAGAAAAGGTATTAACACGAGGAAGTTCATCAATTATATCAATTGGACATATTGGAAATGATACAAAAAAGAAGGTTGTAATAAAAGAAATAAATGTAGATATTAGTATGTGTCATATGGAAGGAATTAAGTCATCTGTTGAAGAATATTTATTAAGAGTTGGAGAATTTGTACATGAAGTTTATTCAATTCAATTTCAACCAAACGAAAATCTTGCAAGAGTTTATAATTATGTTGAATGCCCAATGATGATTATTATGGAATATTTTGAAGATGGTAATTTATTCGAATATATAGAACATTATCCATCTTTGAGTTACGAAGAAGTTAGAGATGTTGGTCTTCAAATTGCAAACGGAATTAAACAACTTCATCTTATAAAACATATTCATCGAGATTTAAAAACACCAAATATATTAGTAGAATTAGATTCAAATAAAAAAATAAAAAGATGTGCTCTTACAGATTTTGGAGAAACTATTCCAGAAGACCAAAGTGGACCATGTAATGTTGTTGAATGTCCGTATTGGCTTGCTCCAGAAGTTATTTTAAATAATCATTTCACAGAAGCTAGTGATGTATTTTCATTTGGAATGATCTTATGGGAATTATATTGTTGGAGTCATCCATTTCCAGATGTTAAAAACCTTAGTGTAGTTAGAGATATGGTTGCTTCATATACAATGCCTGAAATTCCACAAAAAGATGTTCTTTTATCCAAAATTATTCATTCATGTTGGGAACATGAAGAATATCGAAGTGATATTTTTACAGTTGTAGCACAATTAGTTGACACACAAAATTTTTCAAAATCTATGACTGGAGAATTAGGACGATTTAAATTATTAAAAACAAGAAAATCTAGTGAAGATCCAAAGAAAAAAACATTTTTTAAAAGTTCATTAAATCTTACATTTTCATCTTCTAAATAAATTGAATTATTTGTTATTTTCAAATTTTAATAATTAAAAGAATTAATAAGTAAATGGTGGAATAACAGGTTCTTCTATTTCTTCATTTTTTCTTTTTCGTTCATTGTAATCAAATTGTAATATTCTTTGTGGAGTTTCAATAGAACAACTTTCGAAAATAAAATTGTTTGAATACCAAGGCTCTATAAATCCATATTTAAAAGGTAATTCTTTATCTTCTTGATGTTGTTTATTAAAACATTGAATAATACTTCCTTCTATAACGTTTTTATTTTTATATGAAAGAAAAGAACCTTTGACAATGATGTCTATTTGAGATGGTTGTGAAGTATTATGTTCATTTGGAATAAGAGTTCCTTTAACATATTGTTTTGTTGACCATAACTCATCCCATCCCCAATGAATACTATTTAAGTCTTGAAAAAGTTTTGATTCAGTAATAATTTTAACGATTTGAAGAATATCCATTTGTTGTGGATTACGAAAGTATTCATAAAATTCTGACTGACTTGTGTTTAACCACTCTAATCCATTTGGAAGTTTTGATTTACATGAACTAATTAATATCTGATATATTAAAGGATGTATTGGTCTTCCTAAACTAAAGGAATTAGAAGAGTGATATTGAATTAAATCAGTTATTTCTGGTGGTGCGTTAAATTGATAAAACCAATCCCAATCAGGAATTCCTCTGAAAGTTGAAATACAACACCACTCTATTCCTTTCCAATACATTTGACAAATATACTCAATATCTTTTTGTGAAATAATATTATTTGAAGATTTAATATAATGTGTTGTATATGCATTTTTACTTCTTCCTCGAATTGTTATTAAATCTTTTCTTAATTTTTTTGCTACTTGATCATTTTGATAATTAATTTGGTCAATTCCATGTTCTATATTTCCAATTAATTTTCTTGTTTTTTCTACTTCTTTCTTTTTTATTTCTTCAATTTGGTGTTCAAATGTACTTGATAAAATTTTTCCTATAAGTTGTTTTGATATTGTTCCATTATAACTTATTTCTTGTGACTTAATTTCTCTTTGATATTCTAGCAATAACCTATCTAATGAAATCTCTCCTACTTGAGGAACAACGTCATTTTCAGTTATTAAAGATAATACAACTAAATCGTCGACTAAGTGAGTTAAATTATGATTTATTAAGTCAATGCTATAACTTTCTAGTAATGTTAATGCTGTTGGGATTAAATCAAACATTATTCCTACTGATGGAATGTAAATAACACTTTTTGATAAATGAAGTGAAAGAAATTGGAAAGGCATTGAATTAGATATAAAACAATGAGTAGTGTTTAATGGATAACTCATACACTCTAATTGTTTTCTAACAAAATCAAGAACTTTTTGGTTAGCCTCACCAGAAACTGATCTATCAGAAAGAATAACTTCTACTGAAGGATGTTCTTGAATAAAAGTTTTAATTAAGTTATCAAAATCAATTGAATGTGTTATTTTATGTTTCCTTGAACGAAGAAGAGCAAGAGGAACAATACCTTCAATAAAAATACATAACATTTTTGTTGGAATACAAGTTTTGAGAAAAGAATAAATATCATTAATATTAAATACATCATAAATAGATATAGATATGTAGACATAGTCAAACTGTTGTACAATGGGTTTAGTAATAGTGTAAGGACAACGAGAGGCAATTAAATTGATGAACTTACTCATGATAATAAAAATAACAAAAAATCTTATTATTTTATTATTTTATTTTTAATATTTTTTTTCTTTTTTCTAAAAAAAAAGGAAAAAAAAAAATGACAAACTACTTTTCATCGGGTTACTCTTTCATGAACGAAGAACTTTTAAAAAAAATTATTGAATTACAACACATTATCATCCAAACCCAAAATGAACTGATACAATGCAAAAACCGTGTTGACTTTGTTGAAAAGAAATACACACAAATGGAATTAAAAATGAAAAACTATTATCTATTAAAGAAAGAAGTAGAAGAATTAAAAAAAAAATTACCAACAAAATTTGAAGAAACCATTCAAACAAAACAACAATTAGTTGAAATTGAAGAAACACATGAAAAAAGTTTGTATGAAAAAAAAATGATATTGCTTTTGAATGAAATGAGAGAATGGACAGGAAGAATAAAGATGAATATTATTTTTGATAGTGATATTGATGATCAAAATGTTGTATGTTTTCAACGATCATTAATGAATAAGTCATCACTTTATATAATTCTTTTTGATGAAAAAGGAAATGTTTTTGGAGGATATAATAGAAAGTCTATTTCAAGACCTGGAAAAAGAATGGAAGATAAAAGTCATTTCATTTTTTCTTTAGAGTCTAATGAAAGAATTGACTCTCCTATTCGTTGGTTTGGAAGAGATGATAAACCTTCAACTTGTTTCTTTCTTAATAGAGAAACAAATCAAATTGGTAGATTATGTGAAATAGGTTTTCCTGATGGATTTATTTCAGTAGCTAAAACTACACTCTCTCAAAGTGGGTGTGTTAACATTTCAAATAAATATAAAGGGATTGATAATGATGATCTGAATAATACAAATAATGAAGTGTTTAAATTAATAAGAATTCTTGTTGTACAAATGGAATAAATGAACTAATCAATTAAAATTAATATTTTTTATTAATTTTATTTTATAAAAAAAAGAAAAAAATTAAAAAAATAGTAAAAAAACCCTTAAGGGTTAATCTTATTCAAAAAATGAATCGATTAGAAGTGTATGTTGGTAATTTGAGTTTAAGTACTGACAAAGATAAATTAAAAGAAGCATTTGTATCAGTTGGAGAAATAAAGAATTGTTGGTTATTTTTTATATTTAATTTACTTATTAATTTAAAAAGAATAAGAATTTAATTTATTTAGCTCGTGTTGCAACTCATAAAGATGGGGCTTCAAAAGGTTTTGGATTTGTCACTTTTAATGATGAAGAAACTGCTGAAAAAGCAGTAAATGAAATGAATGGCAAAGAAATAGATGGATCAATTGTTGTAGTCCAAATATCACGTCCACAAGATAGAAAACGAAGAGACCATTATCGTAGCAGTTACAGACATTCATATCATGGAAGAAGTTATGATAGGTCAAGAAGTCATTCTTCTAGAAGAAGGTCAAGAAGTAGGTCTAGTAGAAGAAGATATCGATCAAGAAGTAATAGAAGACATAATAGGTCAAGAAGTAGATCTAGTAGAAGAAGGTATAGTAGGTCAAGAAGTGTATCACCTTATTCAAAGTCAAGAAGAGACAAAAGTTCTAGAAGTCGCTCAGGTAGTAGCTCACCAAAAAGGAGTGAACGAAAAAGTTTTAGGGTAAATGACTCTTCCCTTCCATCAAAAAATGAAATTCCAAAAGGGTCTGATGATAAATAATTCCCATAGTTTTCAAAGATTGCCTTCCATTCCATTTTACTTTCCAAATGTTCCAACATCCATCCAATTCCATGTAAAATTACTTTTCATCTAAAAATTTATAACATAAGTAGAAAAAATCTTTGTTGTCATTCCTTTTTGACTTAATAACATCAAAAAATGAAATTATTAAAGAATTAATCAAAAAATATAGCTTTTTTATAAAAACTTTTAAAATTATAAGATCCTTTAAAAATTTAATGAAACCAAACTTAAAGAAAGATGAAGATATTCATTTAACCGTTAAAAAAAGAGAGTCCCGAGATGAAGAGGCAACATTAGCTGATGGGTATTTATACATTTTGATTAGAGAATTTGGGTTTTGTGCAAAACTCAAACAAACAAAACATGCAGAAAAAACAATTAAATTATATTGTGTTGATGAGTTATTTATTGAAAATGAAATTTGTGTTAATCAAGAAGACATCCAAAAAGAAGGTCGGAAATTACAACACAGATTTGGAGTTGATCCTATTGTTACATTAATGAATCCTAAACAAGAAAGAAGATCAAAAGAAGCAGAGGTAAGTAATGGATATCTTCAAATGTTAATTAATGTTGGATATAGTCCTGAATTTAAAGGAACACGTTCTGCAAGAAAAACTATTAAAATGTATAGAATTAAAAAAATGGAATCTCCTACCAAAGTTATTCTTGAAAAAAATGTTTTGATGGAATTTGGAAAACTTCTTGATGGGGTTGTAAAAGAACAATTTCAAAAAGGTTTGAGAACAATGGTTATTACTCCTGAAATGCTTGCTTTAAAAGAAGAGTCTTTAAATGGAATAAAATTAACAGACCTTTTATCACAACAACCCAATCAAAAGGAAAAGAATGAAAGCGATAAAGAAGGAGCTGACTCTACTACAGAAGATATTACTCAGTCATATGATTATAGTAGTATAAACTAATAAAAGAAAGAGGTAAAAAAAAAAAGATGATAGTGTAAGAGATAGTTTGTCAGATGAACATTATTGAATTTGTTTTAATTTTTTTATAACTATTTTATACTAGGATAATTAAAATTTTATACTTTGAGAAATGAAGGAAAAAGATGAAATTTATTGTAATCTATTCCTTCTCTTTTTATTTCTATTTTCATTTAATTGAAGTTCGGTTGAAAGTACTAAAATTAGAACTTTTATTGATATATTTAGAAGGGGTATCAAGTTATTTGATGTAGTGAATAGAACAACTTGATACTTTCATACCATGAGTCATAAAGAAAGAGAACATCGCGACAAAGTATTTGATTCGGTATTTAGTTCACAGATAAAATCATTACCAAAGAATAAAATTATGAATATTGGAGTTATTGTGAGAAATATAATACAATCAACTAATGTTCCTTATAAAATTAGTACAATTGATGAATGTTGTAGTATGTCCACAGTTAGTTATTATGCAATAATTAATGGTCAAAAAACAGGTGAACCAATTTGTGATCGTATTGGTTTAAAACTATTTGAAAATAGTGCTGTTTATGTTGTGGCTGATGGTTGTGGATGGGGAACAGCTTCATGTAAAGCTGCAGAAATAGCAATAGATTCAGTTTTTAGTACAATGAATTGTTTAACTAAATGTGAAAATGTAAGAGATGTTGGTGAATTAGAATTAAAAGCAGTAAAAGAGGCTAATGAAGCAATTCTTAGATCTGATTCAAGTTTATTAAATATTGGAACAACAACATTATTAATTATTGCAATAGTTCCATTAGAAACAGGAAGTTATAATGGAATATATTGTAGTATAGGTGATTGTAGTGCATATAATTATAATAGTGAATCACAAGAAGTTAATTTATTATGTGGAAAAATACTTTCGAAAATTGGAGAAACAAGAAACTGTGGGGGTAAATTAGGCAGTACTGAAAATTATATTCCAGGGGTAGTTGATGGTGTTTTAGGTAAAATTGAATTAAAAGAAAATGATATTATAATGGTAATGACTGATGGAATTCACCATAACTTAAATCCTTATTTCAGAAAAATGTTGTTTACTGGTTCTGCTGAGAAAAAAGGATGCCAGTTATTAAAAAATTTTATTGAATCGAGTGTTACATTTTCTGATATTACAGAGAACGTACTTAAAGATGTTTATGATTTAACACAACCTTCAAGAATATTTCTAAAAACTCATCCAAAAACTAAACTTCCAGAAAGCATGGCAGGAAAATTAGACCATGCTTCTTTTGGTTGTATTCGTGTTGGTAGCTGGATTAACAAATACAACTCATTAGTTAGTACTATTACCCCTCCTTTTTTTAATGATCTCGTTTCATCTCCTTGGATTCAACACACTTTCTTCCATCAAATTAAACCAAGTGAACACAATTCTCCATTTGTTTCTTCTCCTTTAGAAAGTCACTCTGCTCGAGCTAGAAGTATTTCTCCAAAAACAATATATTCTCCAACTATACCAACTGAACATTATTCTTTTTCTCCTAAAGACCCTCATTATTTTGCATTTAATAAAGCATCACCAAATAGACATTTCTCCCCTTTGTGTCACTCTTTTGGTTTACCAATGAATTGTTCACAATTATCTGATATTTCTAGAAGAAAGTCTTCTAGTTCTGAAAGTCTTTCTCCTGAATTTTTTGAAATAAATAAAGCACCGTCAAGAAGACGAAGTAAAGATTCAAAGACGTCGAGTTTCTTTGAATTTTTTACTTGTCAAAATGAAGAATTAACTGATGGTGAAGTTAGTTATTGAATTAGCCGAATGATACTATGTATGTTTATTGAATATTGAATTATATTTTTTATTTCATTTCTTTCTTAAATTGAAGATGATGTATAGATTATATTACATAAATTTATAAAACAAAATTAAGGTTTTAATTTTCATTACCAATCTCCTTAATGGTGTGTTATCTTTTATATAAAAAAAGTCTCTTTGATTTGTTCAAGTTTGTTTTAAATTAAGAAAAAAGTATAATTAAGTATAATTACTATTATTTATTCATAAAGACTTGAAATTTTAGAATATGAAATATATCTTAACAATAAAAAATAAATTCTATCGTCATTGATAAATCTTAAGAAGACAATCCATAACTGTAATAGTATGAATGTACTTTTTTTGAATCAAAAAAATATGGTAAATACAATAATAAAATATAATGTTCTTTTTCTTTATTCTTATTGTAAAGACAGTCCAATAACTTAAGTGAAGGATTATTTAGTTTGAGTTAATTAAAAACCTAGTATATTAAAAGAAATAATGAGTATTAAAGAAACTATTGATTCTCATTATTTAATACAATAAAAATATAAGTATTATACAATAGAATTAATTTCTTTTAATTCATTTTTCACATGAATAACTAACTGAATTGAAGAATAACAAGATGTGTTATAAATAAATTCTAATATTTCTTTATGTTCTTTCTATTTGAAAAAAAGAAGAACTAAAAAATTGTTGTAATATTTTGTATGAACTTTGCAAAGGCTTGTCTTCATTTAGATATCAATACTATCAAAAAGTGTTACACTGGGATGGAGCCATTATACCGAGTAATTGTATTATCAAATATATCAATTTCTTTCTTTGTAAGAATTATGTCGTTAATAACTTTATTAATTAATGAAGGAATTCTTAGCTATGATAATAACGATTCATTTGATATTACTTTTAATAGAGTTTCATGTATAGAATTAACAAACCATTTGCAAATTATATGGACATCATTTTTAATTGATTCATTAACATTAAGTTGTATCCCATCATTTATTGGAATGTACATTATTGTATTAATTATGTGGATGATATGGATTCCATTACATTTTATTAGTTCAATTAGATTTGATATATTTCCAATTACTTTAATGTCAGTTTATACAGTAACCTTTCTTTTCTTATCATTAATTGGAACATTAAGATATTTTAATAATGCACCATTTTTCCCAACACCAATCTTTGTAGAACGGAAATCATTTCTCAATCGTTCTTTTACATCATTGATATTAGTTCAATATATTTTTGGAGAAACTGTTCTTCATTTCTTACCAACAACACAAACAGCTTCTTTCTTTTATAAATTATTACATATCCTTTGTCCAATTCTCCTTCTTATATTTATTTATTTACCATTAAGAAAACATTATACAATGGGATATACTGTATTAGCAATTGTCCTTCCATTGTCTGCATCTTATTTTGCTTTAGGTCACAATTTTGGTATTCAATACTATTTCTTCTGTTTGTTAATTTTTTTTCTTAAACATAATAATGACAAATAATACTTATTTCCTAGTTGTCTTTTATTGTATTTTTTCAATTGGACAAGGGATAATGCTTTATATCCTTTATCCAACATTACCTGACAAACCAAATCTTGAAATTTTAATGGAATAACAATGTTCTTTTTGGTTATTTATCTTGGTTTAAATAACATATTTTTATTATTTTGTTATATAAAATAATGTAAAAAAAAGTTATAAAAAAAATATAATAAATAAAAAAAAATAAAAGAATAAAGAAAAGAAGTGGTGAGGAATTTTTTGAGGAGAATAGACAATGAAAGTAAAACAAAAAAAGATTAAAATGGTCATTCATCAATTGAAAATTTAGGAGGAGGAGGACATTAAAATTTCGATAATTGGGATATGGATCAATTTAATGATGTAACCACAAAAACCAAGGATTGCAAACCCAATTAAAACAGCGTAAATTGTTTTTGTATATTCTATAGAATAATTAATACCTTAATTTTCTTTTTGATGAATAAATTAATCACTCAACAAACCCTTTTTATCTGGCTTATTACATTTAGTGATAAATCTCTTACTGTCAGAAATAAATTCTTCAGTTGGTTCAAGAACGTATTGTTCAAGGGTATCCATTGCTCCTTTATTTAATTATAAGTTCTTTCTTTTTTTAAGTTTTCAAATTGTTGTTCGATTAAAATAATGTAATAAAAAACATTTAAAATGTTTCAGATTCTTGAGAAGTAAAAAGAAAAAAAAAGGAACTTTGTAATTTAATTATTAATGCAGTTTATTGATTATACATTAATTCAACCAACTGCTATAACTTCGTGTTGTAATGGAAATATTCGATCTAAAGAATCAAATGATTTTGTAGTTGTTAAAGCAGAAAGAAAAATAGAATTTATTACAGTAGACTCAAATGAGAATGATATTGTTTTAGATTTATTTGTACAATTAGATAGTTATAATACAGTTAATAATGTTCTTTGCTTAAAAAATTTATCAAATAATCAAACAGATTATATTATAATTGCTTTATGTGATGCGATTAATATTATTCAAATGGAAGGTTTTAAATTTAAATTAGTACAACGAATTGATCTTGAAAAGAAAACAGAACGATTCATTAAATCAAGGTATCTTGCTGTTGATGAAGATAATAGTTCATTTATTACAGGTGCAATTCAAGGTGGTTTTGATTATTTTAAAGAAGAAAATGGTACATTTTTAAAAGAAGAAGTGAGTATTGAAGATTGTGTTTGTTTTGGAATTGTATCAATTGGAAATAATTGTTATGCAACATTAGTTTATTTAATAAATGAAAAAAAGAAATATGTTAAAATATTTGATTGTAATAATTCACCTAAAGAAATAAAAAATATAGAAGTTAATAATGAAACTGAATCAATATTTAGTTTGTTATTATATTC
>NW_001854329.1:31783-37687 GCF_000209125.1 Entamoeba dispar SAW760
ATCTATTTATATATTACCTCACAGAGAAACAATGAATGAAAATATTATTGTTCATATCACTAATGTCCTCTTTGTTTCATTAAATAATCAAAATGTATTATTAATTCAAAATGAACTAGGTGATCTTTTTAGAATTCTTCCAAACTCATCTACAATTGAATATTTCGATACTATTTCACCTTCAGTAAGTTGGTCAATAAATGGTGATATTATTTTCAGTGCTTCTGAATCTCAAAACCATCTTGTATTAAAAGTACCATCACTCACAATTCCAATTCAACCATCATCTACTTATAAACCACAATCACTATATTTTAATATCTCTACTTCTATTTCTTCACACCATCCATTAACATCAGTTGATGTTGTGGATAGTCATGAAGTATTTCAAATAAGGGCTTTTGTTGGAAAAGGAAGTAGAAGTTCATTAAAAATATTAACTCATGGACTTAATCCTGATGAGTGTATGTCATTGTCATTACAACATCCAAGAAATATTTGGACATTAAAACCATATAATGAACAAACACATCAATATGTTGTTATTGGATTAGAAAATCAAACATATGTATTGAAAACTCTTCCTGATGCATTAAAACAATGTCCTGAATGTGGTATTCGACCTAACGTACAAACACTACATGCAGGAATGTTCATAGATGGAACATTAGTTCAAATCCATGCTCATGGAATTATTACAATTTTAAATGAAAAATTATCAGAACAAGACCCTGGAGCACAAAGAACAATTTTAGTAGGAACATCAAGTTCATGCCAAGTAGTTATTGCACTAAAAAATGCACAATCTAAATGTGAAATTGTATATTTTGAATATAATACTGAAACAAAGAAATTGGCTGAAGTAGAAAGAAGGATTATAAGAAGTAATATTATTGCAATGGCGTTAGGTGACTTTGAAAATGGAAAAGCTAAGAAAGTTGCATATATTTGTGATAATGGAATGGCTAATATTTTAACATTAGAAAAAGAAAGTAAATTTCTTCAAATTCTTGAAACAAATATTACTGTTGAAGGTGAAGCAGAATCAATAATATTAACACAATTTAATGAGATATCAGAACCATTCTTATTCCTTGGTATAGGAATGAAGGATGGATATTGTTATGGATATAAAATTAATGGAAAAAATTCAGAGTTAATGTGGTGTAAATTAATTGGAAATGACCCTGTTGTATTTGGACAATATGAATTTGGTGGAAATATTGGAGTTATTATGTCATCAAGTACAATGATTTTCATGTATTCATATTTTTCTCGAATTGAGTTTACACCAATTTCATATCAACCATTAAAAGCACTAGCACCATTTATTACTGATTTCTCTGGGGAGTCTATTGCAGGAATTACAAATGATGAGTTAACAGTTATAGCGATTGGTTCATTAGATGATAGATTTACATATGATGAACAACCATTATTATATACACCAAGAAAAATAATTAAATCAAATTATTTTCCAACAACAGTATTATGTAGTGATAATAAAAGTAATTTATATAACCCTATTATAGATAATGAAACAAATGAATTTAATGAAAGAAAGATTGGTGTTGATTTGCAAGAAGATGGAAAATGGGCAAGTGAAGTTGGAATTATTAACAATTCAATATTTAAATCATATTTTAAAACTGATGAAGCAATAATTTGTGGAGCACATGTTTCGTTTAAAAAGAAACAATGTTTTATTTCTTCACAAGTTAAACACTATAAGAAAATGAAAGGAGAATGTTGGATTAATGTTTATAATCTTAAAACATTTAAATTAATTCATAAAACACCAGTAGAAGATATATGTCGTGCATTAACATCATGTGGAGAACGACTATTAGCAGGTATTGGTACCACACTTAGATTATATGATTTAGGAAAACAAATATTAATAAGAAAATGTGAATTAGACGGATTTCCATCAATTATTAATTCATTAGAAGTAATTGGAGATAAAATAGTTGTTGGGACAGTTGCTACAGGATTTATTTATGTTAACTATGATTCAGATGCTAATATTTTAAGTATTACTGAAAAAGATCGTATTTGGCATAGTTTAACAGCTTCAACAATTTTAGATGAAACTTCTACTATTGGATTTGATAAACTTGGAAGTGTTTTTATTACAGAAACTAATACTACTTCAAATCAACTTAATTTAACCAATGTTATTCCATTGTCTAATGAAATAGTTCAATGGTATGTTGGAGATGTTGTTACTTCTGTTTCTGTAAATGAAATATGGAAAGGAATAACAGATAATATTAATGAATATACTTTTGAAGAACAAATTAAAGAAAATAAAAATGTAATTATTTATTCATGTTTAATGGGACGTATTGGTGTATTAATACCATTTAATTTTAGAGAAGATGTAGAATTCTTTTCAAAATTAGAAATGGAAATTAAAAATAATTATTCTCCATTACTTTCTAATTCATTTGATTCTTATCGTGGAACAAATTACCCTGGTATTGGTGTTATTGATGGTGATTTATGTGATTATTTTAACCAAATGGATCCTAAACTTCAATTACAAATAGCAAATAATCTTGAAATGACTCCAGTTCAAATTCAATTAAAATGTGAACAATTCAAGCATTCAAAACTCTTTTAAACCAAATACTAAATTGAATGATTATTTTTTATTTATGTTTTTAATATTAAAATCCTATAAATTTATAATAAAAATCATTAACCATCCTTCTTATTTGTGTTAAATCAAAATAAATTTCAATACAAGGCTAATTCTTATTATTTTATTTAACTTTATTTATGATATTTTATTTATTCATATTCATCATTTAAACCAAATAATATACCATTAAATTTTTCATCATCAAACTCTGGATGTTTTTCTTTTAATTTAAAATAAAGTCCTCCTGTAATTAAACTATCTGAACCAGCTTGATGCATTGTACCAATTCTTTGAACTCCTAAACTAGAAGCAATTGCCTGTAAACTACCATGATAAGTTTGACTAATTTGATTAGTAACATATTTAAGATCAATAATATTAGGAAAGAAGATTCTTAATTTTTTTATGAATCCATCAACATTAGAAGGTAATTTTTCACATGTTAATAATTTAAGCATATATCCAAAATCATATCCACTATGAAACGTTAACCAATGTGTATTTTCATTTAAAACTAATCCAGATGCCATTATAGCCTCTCCGAAATCTTCAGCTGAAATACCTGCATTTTTAAATTTACCAAAATTAATACCTGCTTTTTGTAATAATTGAATAGAATCAACAGATGACTCATCTTTATCAGTATCAAATTGAAAATTAAATTGCCATGTTCTAACACCATCTGGATATTGTCCTTTTTTATTTTGTAATGTAATACCAACTTGAATAATTTTTAATTCATCTACATTTCCTTTTAAAAATGAATAATGTTCATCTGGATCTACTGAATCTTGCATATTGCAAGATGTTCTACTTGAAAATCCTGGAAATTCTGTATCCATTGAAACATATGGATAATTATCAATTAAATCACTAATATTCATCATTTCATCTTGTAAATTATTTTGATACACATCAGTAAAATAACTGTTTTGGTAATTTTGTTCTGGAATTACATATGGTGGAAATTGTCTATTAGGTGGTATTATTGGCATTTGAGGAAATCGTTGCATTGGGAACCCTGTATAAAATGGTGAAGCGTTCATATTCATAAATGGGTATTCCATACCTGGATACGGTTGCATAATATAACTGATTTTTGAGTTTTCTTTTCATTTTTTAGTTATTTTTTATATTTTTTTAATTAAATATTTCAAAAAATTGTTTATTTGTTCATTTTATAAAACCCTTTTTTTTTCTAAAAATTTTTTTGGTATTTTTATCATTATTAATCTTATAAAAATAAAGTATTTAAGATTATGACTCCTTTATTTTATAACTCTTTCTTTTTTTATTTTAAAAAAAACTACTTTATTTGACCTTCTTTTTTAACTCTTCTTCTCTTAATTAAACATTAATTTTTCATTGAAATGAATCCCTGTTAAATGGGTTATTTTATTATTGAAGTTTTTAAGAATATTGGATTAAGGAAAATTAAAAGTATCTTTACACAGTAAGTCTAAGAAACATTTAAGTTGTATTTGAGATGTTTGTTTATAAAAACACTTTGAAATATCCTTCTCAGTCACATCTAATCAAAAATTTTTTGTTTCAATTACTGAACGAAATTCATACAAAATCTTATTAGAAGAAGCTTTTTTATATAAGTCATGCACTTATTTAACTAATGGAAAATAGTATTGCAACAACTACCTTTCAGTTAAAACTTATATAACAAAGAAATTCACTGTTGTCACAATTTAGAATACACTATTATTACCTTTGTAATAATTACCATTGTACTAAAACCATTCTTTATAAAAAACAATTATGAAATGTTTAATTCCTATATTGGATACCCCCATTATCATCGTTATCAGTGTTCTTGTCATAAATATTAACATACTTCTCTAATGGATTTTATTAGAAAATAAGCTTTTAGAAAAACATGTCTTACCAGATATATAAAAGTGTAATGATACGAAAGCAATCAGCCTTAGTAAGTTAAAGAAGGATACTTATGAACAAAGGCGTGTTAAACGAGTTAATCAAAATTACATTCCTCTTATACCTAAATAGAAATTAATGATTATAATATCTATTATATTCTTTTAAATTGAATAAACCAGAAAAACAAAAAAAGAATTAATTAAAAAAGAGTTGCAACGATGTTATTGTGTTTGTTATGATTGACAATGAAATAAAATATAGTTCAAGATGATTACCAATACTATTTGACAAGTTTATGTATGAAGCAAAAGACGTTTATTTAAAAAAAAAAAGATTGGGGGTAATTTTAATAATAATTGATTTAGTATCTGTGATTCTTATTGTTTATTTTTATAATAAATATTGAATGTTATATTGAAACAATAAATGAAAACAGAATTTGAATGGTTAAAGGTTAGAATCAAACAATAACTAACAATCTGTTTGTTCAATAATAATATTCAATAATACAAATAGTTGAATGAATAAATAGAAATAAACTCAACATCTTTGAGTACTGATTCTGAATGAAAATAAACTATAAAATTGTATAAATACAATAAGGATAACAACTAGAACATATGAACAAATAGTTAAAGAGAAAGACATACCAGAACAAACAGAATTAAAGAGTAGAAGATAAGATAATAGTTATGTATATCAACAACGAAATAAACAAAACAAGTAGAATAGAAGAATTTAACATATATGAAATTATTAAATAAATGAATTGAAATAGATGAAAGAAGAGAAAATGAAATAAAAATAAGGAATAAAATAATGGAAATAATATCATTCAAGAATGAAATATAATGAATACACAATTTATGTATTTTATGTAAAAAAGATAAATATTAATCATATTAAGAAGTTAAATGATATGAAAATAAGAATTGATTAATAATAATTAAAATAAATCAGAATAAAATGATAGAAGTTAATTAATTATATAATTTAGCTGAATAACTTGATGATTCTTCTCCTAATTGATCAATAACTTTTTTAATTTCATTTTCATCTTCTGATGTAAGAGTTTTTTTAGATTGAATAATAAGTTTTTCTAATTGAGTTGTTTCAATTTTTTTCTTTAATAACTCTTTTTGAAGATTATGTGCATTATCTATAATTTCTTTTAATCGTTGTGTTAGAAGAATTAAATTTTCTTTTCTCTTATCTTCAGTAGCATGTTCTTCTCCTTCCTTAACTAGTCGATTAATTTCATCTTCATTCAAACCACCATTCGATTTAACTTGAATTCCTGTTTTCTTTCCTGTTCCTTTATCAAGAGCAGAAACTTTTACTATTCCATTAACATCAATATCAAATGT
>NW_001854328.1:0-1063 GCF_000209125.1 Entamoeba dispar SAW760
AAAAAGTTGGAATATATATATATAAAAGGTGTAATATATATAAAAGGTGTAATATATATAAAAGAAGGAATATATATATATATAAGGAAGAATAAATATAATAAAAGATAAGGTATAATAAAATAATAAAGGTATAAAGTTATATAGATATATAAATATATATATAGATATAGATATAAAGGAATAAAGTAGAAAAGTAGAAAAGTAGAAATGATAAAGTTTAATATATAACATAAGTTATAAAGTGATAAGTGACATATATATAGATATAAAAGGGTACATAAAGATAGAATATAGTAAAATGCAAGAGGTGGGGTTCGAACCCACGCCTCCGAAGAGAACAGTACCTTAAACTGCCGCCTTGGACCACTCGGCCACTCTTGCTGGTTGTCATATAATAAAATCAAAGAATAAAAACACTATAAAGGTATAAAGGTATAAAGGTATAAAGGTATAACTCTATATAGGTATAAAGGTATAAGAGGAATAGAATAGTATAAAGGTATAAAGGTATAACACTATAACACTATAGTCATATAGTCATATAAAGGTATAACTCTATAAGAATATAAGAATAGAATAGGGTAACACTATAGGAATAATATAAAGATAAAATAGAAAGTCTATATAGGATAAAGATAGAGTAAGAATAATAGAACATAAAAGGTTATAGATATCTAAACATTTACACATATATGAATATATAGATAGAAAAGGATCTAGAAATAAGAATAGAAAAGTATCTAGATGTATATATAGATATAAAGATAAGAACTAAGATGTAAGATGTAAGATGTAAGATATAAGATATAAGATATAAGATATAAGTAAACATATAGATTATAGGAGGCATAAAAAGTGTAAGGCCTCTGCGGGAATCGAACCCACGACCTTTCCCTTACTAGGGGAACGCACTGCCATCTATGCTAAGAGGCCTTCCAAGGATGGAGGTATATATAATATAAAAAAAAAGGTGTAATATATATATAAAAAGTTGAAATAAATAAATATAAAAAGTTGGAATATATATATATAAAAGGGTGTAATATATATAAAAGGTGTA
>NW_001854327.1:0-7947 GCF_000209125.1 Entamoeba dispar SAW760
GAACAAAAAGAAAATTGAAGAGGATTAATTCCATCTTCACATATTGATGAAATATGTTTAATTTGATTAATACAATTTCCTATTTTAATTGTTTTAGATTGAGAAGGAATTGAAATTTTACAATTAGTTCCACAAAAAACAGAAGTAGGTACAGATGTAATTTTAATATGAGAATTTTTATGTTTGATTTGATTTTTATAAGGTTGAAGTATTTTAATTTTATTTAATTTGGATGAATCAATTTGAAGAGTTGATTGAAGTGGAGGAGTTGAAGTAAAAAAACCAAGATAAACAGATGATTCACTTTCAAGAATAATGGAAGATGTTTTTTGAAAAGAATTTAATAAACAATTTTGAAATAAACATGAATCAACAATATGAAGATGAGTAATTGGAGAATAAGAAATATTTACAAGAAGAGGAACATTTTCATAATTTTTAATTTTAAACCATCTTGTATGATGTTGTTTAAAATCATTACATCCAGTATATGAAGGAGTTGAGACTTTCATTATTTTATTATTAATAACTATTTGAGTATTTAAAGAAGTTAATATTATTTCTTGAGCTTCTAAACATTGTTGAGAAAATCCAAATGAAAGAAAGAGAAAGAAAATAATTAACATAATCCAATTTATTTATTTTATTTAAATTAAATTAAAAAGATTAAAAATAATAAAATAAAAAAAAAAGAAAAAGATTTCCAATTTAATAAATAAATGGAATAAGAATCCATCTCTTTGGATAATCTGGGAATATATGAAGATACTTTTGATGTCTTTGATATGCCCATTCTCTCATTTGATAAATTCCACAACATGAGAATGCAATACCAAACAATGAAAAACCTGTCATAATATTAAAGAAAATCCATGTCATAATTTCACAGAAATAATTAGCACAAGTAATATATTCAAAAAGGAATCCATGTGGCATTTTCCATTCTTGTGATCCTGGTGTTCTTAATTGTTTAAGAAGAAGATGACAATATCCATTAGAAATAATAGATATAATCATTCCAATTAATCCAATTATAATTAAAAATGAACAATTTTCTCTTGCAAAGAAATTAACATTAATTCCAACTGCAATAGCAAATCCATAATAATATGTGCAATTTTTATATAAATTAAATACTGGCATTGTCATATCTCCAAATTCATGAACATAAATAGTTTCTATAATTCTTTTAATATAATGAATTACCCACATAATAACTGCAAGTTTATTTTGAAGAAGATTTGGATATCCTGTAAATAATGAAATAAGATAAATTAAAACATAAAGTGCCAATGGTCCAATATATTCACAAATGTATACAAATCTAAATGGTAATTGTGGTCCAAGATCTTTCATTTCAATTAATGTATCTTCTGTAATTCCTGATTCTTGAAGTGTTTTATCAACTTCAAGAACAATTTTTTCTTCTCCTTTTTGATACCATAATCTTTGTCTACAAGCTTTTAATCCTGTTACTATTTCAATATTAAAACGTAATTCACGTACTTGTTTAGTAAGTTCAATTTCTACTGTATGAGTATTACCTTTATAAAGAATCTTAACCATTTATTTTAATTATTTAGTTTTTTAATTTTAAGTTTTTTAAGGGTTTTTTCTATTTTTTTTGTTTTATTTTTTTTTTATTTTTTTATTTTTTTTTATTTTTTTTTAAAGAAGAAGATTGTTAGTAAAAATATTTTATTCTTTTTTTTTATGAATATATTAAAAATAATTTAATGTTATTTACAAAAAAAAAATAATAATAAAATTATGTTATTAGAGAAAATTGAGTTATTTTATAATTTAAGAGAGAAAAGAATAATTAATCTTATAAAAATAATTAAATATGGAAGAAAAACAAAAAGAATATAATCAAATATCAACACTTCCTACACCAGCAGATGTTAATAAAGCAGTACAATTTGAAGGAACAGTATTAAGATCATCAAATACTAAATTACTTGAAAATAAAAGAATATATAGATGTAGTAAATGTAAAAGAGAATTTGAAGTAGAAGCACAAGTTGAAACATCATTTCAATTTGAAATGCCACCATTTTGTGGAGGAACAACAAGAACAGGAGATTTATGTAAAAATAAAAAATTTGTACAATGTGGAAATGGTGAAACAATAGATTATCAAGAATTAAGAATTCAAGAACCAACACATAATTTTGTAACAGCAGGATTACAAAGACAAGTAAGTGTTATTTTAATTGGAGAGAATGTAGGAGAAGTTCAAACAGGAGATTTTGTTACAATTAAAGGAATAGTTAAAGTAAGATGGATTTCATATAATAATGAAGAAATACCAGAATTAGAAATTGTTGTTCTTGTAGATGAAATTATTTCTAAAAATGTAGATAAAATGGCAATTAATGTTACAACAGAAATGGAAGAAAAATTTAAAGCATATTGGGAAGAAAATAAAAATAATCCTGTTAAAGGAAGAGATATGATATTACAATCAATTTGTCCAGAATTATGTGGATTAAGAATGTGTAAATTAGCTATAATGTTAGTTACAACAGGAGGAATTTCAAGAATAGATAAAGAATCAAAAACAAAAACAAGAGGAACAATACATTTATTACTTGTAGGTGATCCAGGAACAGGTAAATCACAATTATTAAAATTTGCATCTAAATTAGGACCAAGACATATTCAAACAACAGGAGGAGGAACAACATCAGCTGGATTAACAGTTTCAGTTATTAATATTGGAGGAGAATTAAGTTTAGATGCAGGAGCATTAGTTTTAGCAGATGGAGGAGTTTGTTGTATTGATGAATTTTCAGGAATTAATAAATCAGATAGAGCTGATATTCATGAAGCAATGGAACAACAAACGTTATCAGTTGCAAAAGCAGGAATTGTTAGTCAATTACATACAAGAACAGCAATATTAGCAGCAACAAATCCAAAAGGAAGATATGATCCAGCAAAATCAATGAGTTTAAATACTGCAATTGATCCACCATTATTATCAAGATTTGATATAATATTATTATTATTAGATGATAGAAGTAAAATATGGGATGAACAAGTATCTGATTATGTTTTAAATGGACATAAACCAATAAATAAACCATTATTTAATTGTGACCAATTACAATGTTATATATTATATGTAAAAATGCATTTTTTTCCAGAAATGACAGAAGAAGCAGAATTAGTAATTCAAAAATATTTTCAATATCAAAGAGGAAAAGAAAGAAGAGAATCAGGAAGAACAACAATAAGATTATTTGAATCATTAATTAGAATTTCTCAAGCACATGCTAAATTAATGATGCATCAAAATGTTACATTAATGGATGCAGTTATGGCAGTATTACTTATTGAATCATCTTATAATGGTATATCAAATAAAAGAGAATATTCAGAATTTCCTATAGATCCAGATAAACAATATGAAGAAGAAGAAATTAGACTTCTTCAAACATTACAACTTGAATATTTAATTAATAATAAATTAAATTTACAAAATAATTCAGATGAATTAATTAAAATTAATAAAGAAAAAAATAATCAAAAAGGATTTACTCAACCATTAAATAATATAAATCAAGAAGATTATGAAAAATCAATAAAAGAAGAAGAAGAAGAAACAAGAAAAAGTTTTTGGAATAATTATATGGATTCTCAAAGAAAAAGTGAAATGACAGGAATTATATTTCCTTCACAAAGAATGAGAGGAGGACCTTTAAAAAAAGGACAAAGTCTTAATTTTATTATAGAAAAAAGAAAATCTGAAGAACAACTTGAAGAATTAAAGAAAAGTCAAAATTTATTATTTAATATTCCAACAAAATTGAAAAGTATTTCAAATAATCAAAAAGATAATGAAAATAAAATTGATAAATTAAAAGAAGAACAAGAATTTAATAAAGAAATTAAACAAGATGATGAATTTTCATTTGATACTGATTTTGCTGATCTTTTTGAATTAAATGAAGAAAATTCAAAAGATGAAAATAAAGAAATAAAAGAAATAAAAGAAATAAAAGAAATAACAAATAATATTGATAATCTTTTAGAATCAACAACAATTGAAACATCAATTAAAAAAATTAATTCATTTTCTAAACAAGATGAAAAACCAATTTCAATTACACAAAATAAACATTCAAATTTATTAAATAAAATTAAAATAATGAAAAGTAAATCAAAACAAGAAAAAGAAGAAGAAAAAGAAGAAGAAGAACATGAACAATTAAAAAGAAAACAAATTGATGATGATGAATTTAATTTTGATGATATTGATTCATTATTTAAAGAAAAAAGAAATTTATAATTTAAAATAAAAATTTTTTTATTACTTTTAAACTTAATTTAATTAATAAATTTGTTTAGCATTACATTGTTCTTTAAAGAAACAAGTAAATATTTTATTATAAAATTCATTATCATCTTTACATGCATCAGTACAATCTGGTTGAAATTTAATTTGATGAAGAAATGGATTAAAATGAGAATCTATCATAATATCAATACCATATATTGCACATGAATTAATTTCAAATTTATATTTATGTGTTTGAATTCCTGCATCAAATGTTCTACTTATTAATAATTCAATTTTTTCTTTTAAATTTTCCCATTTATATTCTTTTCCATATTTTTCATTAAATTGTTTAATAAAATCAATATCACAAATTTTATTTATTTTATTTCCATATTTCTTACTTGTAAAATGTCTTTCATAATCATTTAAATCATCTAAATTAAATGTATTATTAGTAAAATAACTCCAAAATCTATCATATAAATAAATATCTGGTTTTTGACTTTTCCATAAAATATCATATTTCATTAAAACAATAAATCTAAGTTCAAATTTTCTTTCATTAAGAAGAAGTGGTTCTATAATATATTTACTAATAATACATGGAATACTATTAGCTATTTTAATAATAGCATTTATATTATTAAAAATACCATTTCTATTTCCTTCAATTCTAGTAATAGGTTTAATAATCCAATAATTATCTAATCCTTCTTTTTCTCTTTTAAAATATGTTATTATAAATTCTTTAACTTCTTCAAAATTAGAAAAATCAAATGTTTCTGGAATAATTTTTATATATTCTTTTCCATATGCTAATTTAAGTGTATGATATAATTCTTTATTTATTGTAAGTGTTTTTTCTCCTTCAAATTGATCAATATATGTATTTGTTCCTTTAAAAATTTCAATTTCTTCATCTTCTAAATAATTTAATAAAAATATTCCATTACTTTCTTTAATTATTTCTGTATGTTCAAATGGTTTAATTGTTAAATATTTTTTAATTAAATCATTTTGACTATAAATTTTTATTGGTATATTTGTATATTCTTGTTGTTTAATTTGATATAATTCTATTAATTTATTTTCTTCTTTTATTTCTTTTTTTTCATATGAATTAATTATTTCATTAACTACTTCTTGTGCTTCAATAAATCTATTTCTTAAAGGAATAGCAGTATATTCATCTGGTAATAATTGAAGTGGTGTTAAATAATCACAACTAATCATTTCTGCATATTCAATTTTTTGAATTGGAAGAAGTAATGTATAAAATGTTTCTGTTGGTATAAAATAAAATGGTATTAATTTACAATTTGGTGTTTTTGAATATATTACTGAAATTCCAACATTATCAAGAAGATACCATAAACATTTTTCTTTATTTTCTTCTTCTGATCTAAGACGAAGAGAAAAATTATATTCCCACATTAAATCATAAAATCTTTGAAGTCTTGTTGCTGGATCTGCATCATCTGAATTTAATCCAAAAAGTTCTTCATATTCAATTAATATTTGTGGATTTTTAGCAATAGCCATCATAGCATCTTCTCGTTCCGCAGTAAAATGATGTTCTATAAGAAAAATATCTGAATTCGCTTCTATTCCTTCTTCTTTAATACATAATAATCCAAATGGAATTTTTCTTCCATTTTCTGGAACAATACCTTCTGGCATTTCACAAAATTGAAATACTTTTCCTGCATCAAAATTTTCTTCAATAAGTTTATGATATAATGGAATTATTAAATTCGATGGAATTCCAAGTCTTTTAAATTGTTCTTGATGACTTTGCATAAAAAATACTGCTTCAGTTGTTATATCTTGCATCAATCTTAATTCTTTATTATTTTTTATTTTTTTTAATTTTTTTTTTTTTAGGGTTTTTTTTGTGTTATTTTTTATGTAATAAAAACCAATTCATTCATATATAACATTAAATAATGAATAAATAATGAATAAATTGAAGTATAAAACTGTTTTTGATAAGAAAGAGAATAAAAGATATATTTTAATATTTGTTTTATAAGAAATATATGAAAATAATAAATAAGACTATTTAATAAGAATAAAAAAAAAAGAAGAAGAAGATAATGAAAGAATTCAAGATAATAAAGAAATAATATAATAAAAAAAAATAGTGGTTTAAAAATTAAAACTTATTAATAATAATCAAATGGAAGAACAAGAAAAAGGAACAATAGAAACAATACAAGAAGAAGAAATAAAGAAAGAAGAAGAAATAGAAAAACAAGAAGAAGAAAAAAAGAAAAAAGAAAATGAACATAGAAATTATCCACCATTATTAAAAATTTATCCAATTGAAAATTATCAAATAGATAAAAAAGAGAAATTAGATAAATTAAAACAACAAACATTTGGGTATCAAATGGAACAACTTAAAATATCAGTTGAAAAGAATCATGTACCAAGAACATCAGTTTATGGAGTTATTTTAGTTCACAAAAATAATTTTCCACATTTATTAGTATTACAATCAAATTTATCAATGAATTTAAAAGATGAAATTCATCTTGTTGGAGGAAGATTAAAAATTGGAGAAGATGATCCAGTTGAAGGATTAAAAAGAAAATTAAGAAAAAAAATGTCAATGGAATATATTACACATTATGAAATAGGAGAATTACTTGGAACATTTTATAGAATAGGATATGATAAAAATTTATATCCATATATACCAGTTCATATAAGTCAAGTAAAAGAAATTATTAATATTTATATGATTCATCTTGTTGAAAAATGTGATTTTAAAATATTTGATACTGATAAATTAAGTTCAATACCACTTTTTGCTTTACATAATAATTTTGAAAAATACAATATTACTCTTTGTTCTATTCCAATTATGGTTTCAAGATATCTTATGATTTATGGGTAATAAAACAATAATTTAATATAATAAATAAAAATTTCAATTATTTTTATTAAATAAAATAAAAAAAATAAAAATTAAAAATTAAAAAAAAAAAAGAACTTAAAGAAATTAATGAATTCACCTAATTTGAGAAGTGAAGGATTAACTCAAGAATCATTAAAATTAACACAAAATTTTATAATAAGAGGATTAACACAACCACTTCCTGATGCATTTCAAAATGTAGAAATTGGAAGAATTACAATGATTATGTTTTATTTAGGTGCATATAAAATATTATTTCCAGAACAACCAATTAATAAAGTAATAGATACAGAAAAAACTATTCAATATATATTAACATCACTTAGTATAAAAAGTGAAGAAAAAGAAGTGTTTCAAGGATTTACAGGATGTGAAATGTATGGAATATTTAAACATGGACATATTAGTTATACATATGCAGCACTTGCATCTCTTTCACAATTAGGATATGATTTAAGAAGAATTGATAAATCTAAAATTGTAAATTCATATCATACATTATTTAGAAAAGAATATAAAGGAGTATTTGCAACAAGTCTTGAAGAAGAAGGAGAATATGATATAAGATTTATATATTCATTATGTGCTACATGTTATTTATTAAATGATTGGGGAAATATTAATAAAGAAATATTATTTGAATTTATTATGAATTGTAGAAGTTATGATTTTGCATTTGGTCAAATGCCAAAAAGAGAAAGTCATGGAGGATCAACATATTGTGCTATCAAAGTTA
>NW_001854327.1:8047-11360 GCF_000209125.1 Entamoeba dispar SAW760
ATAAATATTAAAAAAAATAAAATAAAAATAAATATTAATTTATTATATAGAGCATTTACAGAAAATTGTGTATCAAAAAGATTTGGAGGAATTAGTAAAAATCAAGAAGCAATGCCAGATCCAATGCATACATTTTGTTCATTAACAGGATTATCATTAATTGGAGCATTACCAGTAAAATATACAATTGATTCAAGAATAGGAATTGAAAAACCATCATATCTTTGATAAATTAAAAATGAATTAAATTTTTATTTTTTCTTTTTTTTTTTACAAATAAAAAAAATTAATTATCATTGTTTGCAACTTGAAGTAATATTTTGTATATTTCACTAAATGCTTTATTAATTTGTTCTATTTCTTTTCCTCCTGTAAATACTATTTTTCCTGATGCAAAAATTAATAATACCATTTTTGGATCTGCTAAACGATATACAACACCTGGAAATATTTCAGGTTCATATTTAGTAATTTTTGGAGCAAGTTGAATTAATTCTTTAAGTGAAATTGCAAATTTCATATCACATGATGCAACTACATTTTGTATTTTAAAATGATTAAATTTAACATTATATCCTAATCTTTGTAAAATTCTTGCATATTTTCTTCCTGCTAATCTTGAATCATCAACTGTTTTTCCACCAGTAACAACTAATTTTCCTGAATGAAAAACAAGTGCTGTTGTTTTTGGATTTGTAATTCTTATTATTAATGCTCCAAATCTTTTAGGGTTATATTCTGCATTTCTAACTCTACGAACAACATCTTGTAAATTAATTGTACAATCAAGTTCTACTGTTGCTACAATATTTCTATTACTTTAAATAATGGATTAATTTATAAAATTAAATAAATAATATCAAACTGAATAACTGGTTTTTCAATTTCATTTGTAGGAACTGGTAATTGTTTTATTATTGGTTTATTGTTATTATTTAATAATTCTAAATCATTATTTGTTAAAGAAATAGGAGATGATTGAGAAGACATTTATTTTTTAAAGATTATTTTCTTTTTCTAATTTTTTTTTTTTATTGAAAATCTAATTTTTATAAAGAATAAAATAATGAATGAATTATGAATAAATGAAAAGATAATATAATGAAAGAAAGAAAATGAATTAAAAAAAAAATAATGAATAGAATATTAAATATGAATAATAATGAACGCAGTTCATTAGAAATTAATAAACAAGAATTAAAAGAAATAATTTTAAGAGAAATTAAAATTAAAACTAAAATACTTCAATCAAATCAAAAATTTAATGGAATAAAATATGAAGGATATTGTAGTGTTCTTATTGGAGATGAAGTTCCAGGGAAATTTACAATTAGTACATTTCCACCACCAATTGAAGATGAATTTTTTTCAATAGAAAATTTATTAAAAATAATTGAAAAATTTGAAGAAGATATTGAAATTATTAATACAGCAATGTATTGTATTGCAATTATGGTATTAGAAATAACAAATAGAAGTAAATTTAAAAAAAGTAAAGGAATTGAAATTATTAAAAAAATAATTAGAAAATATGAATTTAATTTAACAGTTTTAAGATGTTGTTGTTCAATATTAGCAAATGTTGGACCATATATTATTAATTTAGAATGTATTAAAGAAATAGAAATAATAATAAAAAAATATCCATATGATCAATTTATTCAAACAGCATTATGTGCAACATATGCAAATTATGCAAGAATAAATCCAAGAATTATTGTTGAAAAAGGAATTATAGAAAAAATGAAACCAATGTTAAATGAAATAAATAATACAGATTTACAATATTCAGTATTAGCAGCATATTCAAATATATCAAGAAATTGTATTATTGGACAAAAAAAATGTATTGAAAATAAAATACATGAAATAATAATAAATAAATTAATAAAAGAAAAATGTACAATACAATATTGGAGAATTTCATGTAATACATTAGGATGTTTAACAATAAATGGATTAGGATATGAAAGTAATGAAGTAGTTAAATATGCAGAAAGAAAAGGATTAATTGATAAAATTATAGAAATTCTTCATATTATTGAACATAAAGAAATACAAGATAAAAGATTTGAAAGAATGTATGGATGTTTAGCAAAATTTGCACTTGTTCAACCAATTAGAAGAATTCCTAAATTAATTTGGATTTGTTATCAACAATGTTTAAAAAAAATAATAATACCAAATTCATTAAATAAAATATTTAATAATGATTCATTTAAATGTCATATTTGTAAAAAAATATGTGATCCAATGATGATAAGAAGTATTAAATTTCAAGAAAAATTAATATTAATGTCATATTGTAGTATAAAATGTTGGAAAAAAAGACATGAAAATTTTAAATAAAATTTTTTTAATTAAAAATCATTAATATTAATTTCTTTTTTAGATTTAGAATTAAAATAACGTTTATCACTTTCATTAAGAATATATTTAATTAAATTTAATTGTTCATTAATATTCATATTAGTTATTAATTTACTAATAATATTTTCAAATTCAAATCCAAGATTTTCCATATAAATTTGTCTTTTATAAATAAAATATTCTTCATGTGTATCTATTGATGTTAATGTATAAAAATATCCAATTCCTTCATTTTTTTTAATTCTAGATATTCTTCCAAGTCTTTGAAGTTGTTGTTTTCTTGAACCATTATTTGTACTAATTTGAATAATTACACTTGCATCTGGAATATCAATTGAAGTATCTCCAACACTTGACATTCCAATATAATTAATTTCTTTTAATTTAAATTTATTTAATATATCTATTCTTTCTTTATTTGGACTTTCACCAAAAAAAATTGGACAATTTATTTGATAACTAATTTCTTTAAGAACAATAATTGAATCACAAAATATTATTATTTGTTCTTTTCTTTTTAAATGTTCTTTTATAAGAAATTTTATTACTTCAATTTTATTTGGATTAAGTGCTGTTAAAATTATTTTATGTCTATATTTTGAATTATTAATATATTCTTCATAAAATGGAATAGTCATTGGACATTTAATTTCAATACATTGAACTTTAGCAATATATTTTTCTTTAATTAAGTCTTTCCAATTTTCTTGATATAATATTGGTCCTATTAAATAATCTAAATCTTTAATTTTATAATCTTCTCTAATTGGTGTTGCTGTTATTCCAATTTTACATCTTGTTTCAATTAAATAATATATTTTTCTAAATTCTTTTGCTACTGATGAATGAACTTCATCAAGAATCATCATTCCATATCTTTTTTTATTTATTTCTTCAATTTCTTTTGATTGAATCATTTGATATGTTGTTATTATAATATAAC
>NW_001854327.1:11460-19233 GCF_000209125.1 Entamoeba dispar SAW760
TATTTCTTCTTTTATAATTGATGAAAAACATTTAATTTTATTTAATGGAATATTTGTCCATTTTCTAATTTCATCTCTCCATTGTTCTATAGATATTGTTGTTGTACAAATAATTATTGTTGGTTCTTGAAATTTACAAATAATTCCAATACTCATTAATGTTTTTCCTGATCCACATGGTAAAATAATAATTCCACTTTGTGCAAATCCTTTTTTAAATACTGAATTAATTCCTTTTATTTGATATGTTCTAAGAACAGTATCATCTTTTAATGAAATATTAATTCTTTTTTTTCCAATTTCTATTTTTTCATTTATTAAAATTCCTTTTTCTTGACATTTTTTTTTAAATTCTATAATATTATTTTTTATTTCATATTCTTTTTTATTTATTATTATAAATTCTTTTACTTCTTCTATTATTTTTTTATCTCCTTCACATATTCTTTTTCCTTCATAATTACAAATAATTGTTATAATTCTATTATTTATTGTTTTTTCAATAAGTGTTTTAATTCTTTCTGGAATATTATTTTTTGAATATTTTTTTAATTGATAAATAATTGTTTCTGCTTCTATTCCAATTGATATTGCTGAATAAATTGTATATTCTGTAATTATATATTCTTCTATATGTTCTAAAAGACTTTTAACTTTTGAAATTTTTTTAATAAATTCACTTGCTATTTGATAATTTTTATTATCACGTTCAATAATAATTAATCCATTTGGACATACCCAATATGGATTAGATGTATTTATAATTTCAACATTATATTCTTCTAAATCTTCATCATTATTATTTTCTATATTACTTTTCATTTCAATTTAAATATCAGTTATGTTTTTATTATAACAAATAATTTTTTTTTCTTTTTATTTTTTAAAAATATTAGGGTTAACTTACATTATTAAATAATGTCAATTGATAATAAAACCCAATTAAAATATCTTACAGAAGATAAGAAAAAGAGTATTAAACCAAAAAAAGTAAGTAAAAAAGAATTTAAACAACCAAAAGATGAAAAAAAAGAAAAAGAAATTACAAG
Organism: Entamoeba dispar SAW760; assembly: GCF_000209125.1. Taxonomy (NCBI): domain Eukaryota; phylum Evosea; order Mastigamoebida; family Endamoebidae; genus Entamoeba; species Entamoeba dispar. Next base: position 12,510 of record NW_001854327.1, read on the forward strand.
AATTCCATTTCCAACTGGTTATTCATTAAATCCAAAAGATAAAATTCTTGGAGTTGTTTCTGAAATAAAAGATGGTAGAATTATAATCAGTTTACCATTTAGATTAAAATATGTTTGTTCATTTGAAAATATTCCATTTGTTAAAATTGGAGATATTATTCCATTATCAGTAATTTCACCAACTACAAAAGAAAATAGATTAGATTGTACATTTGATATTTCTATAATAAATGAAAATAGAGGAATTAAAATAAATGATGTTATTTATGGAATAATTCTTTCAATTGAAGATTATGGATATCAAGTTAATGTTGGAAATAATATTACTGTTTTTGTACAAAAAAATGAAAATATAAATGATATAACAGAAGAAAATGATATGTCAGAAATAAGCAATGAAGAAAATGAAGAAATTAAAGAAATTAAAGAAGAAAGTGAAGAAGATAATAATAAAGAAGATATTGAAGAAAATAATAAAGAATTTAGAATAAGAAAAGTAGGAGATTTTATTCAAATAAAAATTACAGAAGAAGTAGGAAATAAATTTAAAGGAATTATTGCAGATAGTAGTTGTATTATTGAAGAAATGAAAAATGTAAGAGTAGGATGTCATGTTAAAGTTAAAAATAATTATCAAACAAAAAATGGAAAAGTTATGAAAATGTCAGGAGGAAATTTATATTGTCATTCATTTCATATTAATGAAGAAGGAGAAGGAGGAGAAGAAGGAGTTGTTATTTATTATAATAATCAAATAAATAAATATTATATAAGTATGTTACCACATGTTATTTGTGAAGATTATGAAACTAAAACACCAATTGAATATTTTAAAATTATAGAATTTACAATAACTAAAATAGATGAAAATGTTGGAATTATTGGAGAAACAGAAGATAAAGAAGAAGTATTTTTATCAAAAAAACAAATAAAAGATGAATATTGTTTAGATATTCCAAAAGAATTTAAAATAGGAAGTATACATAAAGGAAGAATAATGTATTATTCAGCATTTGATGGATATTGTGGAATAACAACAAGAGAAAGTATATTATCAGATAAATATCAAAGTATAAATGATATTAAATCAGGTATGATAATTGAAGGAATAATTAAAGAAATTAATGAAAATGGAATTAATGTTAAAATAGGAGAAAAAATATATGGATTTTGTGATAAAATTAATAGTGGAGATATTCCTATTGAAGATTTAAAAAGTGTATTTAAAAAAGACCAAAAAAGTAAATTTAGAGTATTAACAGTAAATAATAGAAATAATAGTATTTATTTAACACATAAAAGAACATTAATGAAACTAACAACACCAATTATTACAAATATTGAAGAAACAGAATTAAATACAATAACATTTGGAATAGTAACATTTATTGATAATAAAAGAGGTGTTTATTTAAAATTTTTTAATAATATAGAAGGATTTATTCCTACAATTGAATTATTTAATCAAAAAATAGGAATGATTAGTATTGGTCAACTTTTAAAAATTAGAATTATTTCATTTGATAAACAACTTTTACTTTGTTCATTAAATTTATTCCCTGAAGAAAATGTACCAGAAAAATATGAAGATGTTAGTAGACATTTTAAAGTAGGTGAAATTTATGAAGGAATTGTTGTTGCTAAAAGAGAAAAAATTATGTTAGTAAGAATTAAAAGTGGAGATGTTCAATATATTGCAATGATGCCATATTATCTTGTTATTGATGGAGATGAAGGAAAAGATATTCCTAAAATGATAAGAAATGGAACAATAATAAAAGAATGTTTATTATTAAAAAATCAAATGGGACAAATGATAATTACCACAAAGAAATCACTTATTTCATTAAGACAAAAAATAGGAAAATTTAATTCTAAAGAAGAAATGACAGTTGGAAAATATATTGGATATGTAAGTAAAATTAAAGGAAAATATTGTTTTATTTCATTTTATAATGGAGTAACAATAGTTTGTTATAGAATGAATGTAAGTGATAGTAATTTACCAATTGAAGAAGTATTAGAAAATGGACAAACAGTATATGGATATTTAAATAAAAAAAATATTTTCTCATTAAAAGAAAGTAGTGTAGGAAGTATTAAAGAAGAATATATGTTATTAAGAATAGAAAGAGATGTTGAACCAAAATATGGAAGTCAAATTAAAATAGAAATTAAAGATATTAAAGGATATGGAATTATTGGAAAAAGTAAAGAAAGAGAAGAAACAATATTTATTCCAAAAACAGGAATTGAAGGAGATATTAAAGAAATAAGTAAAGGAAGTAATATGAAATGTATTGTTATTGGAGTAGATAAAGAAAGAAAAATGATAGATTGTATTCAAGAAAAAATGATAAAAAAAGAAAGTATAGAAATAAATAAAATATATAAAGGAAAAGTTATTATTAATAAAGAAGAATATTGTGTTTGTCTTGTTGAAGGAAATATTGTATTTGTAAATAAAATTCGAATGAATGGAGGAAAATATATAGTAAAAGAAGAAGTAGAAATAAATATTGGAAAAGAAATGGAAGGATATCAAAATATTTATGAAGGAACAGTTCATATAAAAGCAAGAGGTTATAATATTAAAAATAATAATATTAATATTGGAGAAAAAATAGAAGGAATAGTAAATTATACAAATGAAAGTATTAGTTATTTAAATTTAGGAAAAGGAATTACAGGAAGATTACATAAAATTAATAGTACAAAGAAACTAGAAATTGGAGAGAAAGTAGAATGTTATATTATTGGAATAAAAGGTAAAGGAGAAATGAATAAAGAAAAAGGAAAAGAAATAGAAGGAAAAATAGAAATAGTAGAATTAAGTATGAAAGAAAAAGGAAATATTGAAGAAAAAATTAAAGAAGGAGAAGAAATAGAAGGAATTATTAGTAGAGAAATGAAAGATGGATATATAATTTCAATTAATTCAATAATTAAAGGAAAATTAAATTATATTGAAATAGGAGATAATATTGAAGAAATTAATATAAATAAAAAAGAATATAATATTGGAGATAAAATAAAAGTTAAAGGATATTATAATAAAGGAGGAGATATATATTTAATAAAAGATAAAAAAGAAGAAATTAAAGAAAAAGAAATTATTGTAGGAGAAGTTATTGGAAATAATACAAAAGAATTAAAAATTAAAGTATTAATTAAAGGAAATAGAATAGGATATATTCATTATTGTGATATAAGTAATATTTTTAATCCATTTCCAAGAGATTATTTAAAAAATGGAAAATATCTTAATATGTATGTACTTTCAACTAAACCAGAAATTTATTGTTCAATGAGAAAAGAATATTTAAAAGAAGCATATGAAGAAATCTTTCCACCATTAATAGGAGGAATTCAAACACATATTGTAACAAAAGATAATATTAAAGAAGGAGAAATTTTAACAGGATATATTATAAAAAGTAATGAAGAAGAAGGAGTTGATGTAATGGTATCAAGAGATGTAAATATTCATGTAACACCAGGAGAATTATTAGATAATACAAGTTATCATGGAAAAGATTTTTCAAGAATCTTTTGTATTCAACGATTAGTAAAAGTAAGTATTATTGATAAAGAAGGATTAGAAGGAACATTAAAACAAAGTGTTATTTATCCAGGAATAATTAAATATTTTAAAGATATTAAAGAAAATATAGTAACTAAATGTGTCATAGTTAATATTACAAGTGAAGGATTGTTTTTAAGATTCTTTAATTCTAATATTAGAGGATTATGTCATTGCAGTAAAATAGAAGATAAAAAATTAACTAAGAAAGAAATGGAAAAGAGATTTAAAGTTAAAGAAGTTATAATGGCAAAAGTCGTTCATATTGATAAGAAGAAACATCGAGTTAATTTTAGTATTAAACCAGAAGATGTAGGAGAAGTAGAAATGAAAGATGAAGAAGAAACAATTGCCATTGATCCATGGAAATTAGCATTAAAAAGAAAAGAACAAAAAAGAAGAAATGAAGAAAAAGAAATTGCAATTAAACAAGAAATGAAAGAAGAAGAGTTTAAAGAAGGTGCAGAAGAAGAAGCTAATATAGAATGGGATGATACTACTAAAGAAGAAGAGAAAGAAAATCATGAAAATAATTCTATGGAAGAAGAAATAGAAGAAGGTGAAGAAGAAAGTATGAAAGAAGAAGATGAAGAACATATGGAAGAAGATGAAGAAAATAAAGAAGAAGATGAAGAGCATATGGAAGAAGATGAAGAAAGTGAAGAAGTTAAATTAGAAATAGATGAATGTCAAAAAGGAGTTGAAAAAGAACCAGATAATTCAACAGAATGGATAAAATTAATGCAATGCTTCATTCAAAGAAAAGAAATAGATGAAGCAAGAAAAGTAGGAAAAACAGCAATAGAAACTATCAATTTTAGGAAATTAGAAGAGAAATTAAACATTTGGAAAGCATTAATGCAATTAGAAGCTAATCATGGAGATGAAAAGAGTTTAAAGAAAGTATATAATGAAGCATTAGAAGTATGTGATAGGAAGAAGATTATGCTTCATATGATTCATATTTATAAAGAAAAGAAAGAAGTAGAAGAAGAAGAGAAAATATTTAGAACATTATTTAAGAAAGTTAAAGGAAGTTGTAAAGTATATAAGAAATATTGTAATTTCCTAATGAGAAATAATAGAGAAGAAGAAATTAAGAATACAATAAGTAAAGCAAAAACAACATTAGATAAAAAGAAAATGATAAGTTTAGAAATTCATATTGCACGATTAGAATATAAATATGGATCAGTTGATAAAGGAAGATCAATGTTTGAAGATATTTTAACAAATAATCCAAAACGACATGATGTTTGGAATATTTATATTGATATGGAGAAAGAAGTAGGAGAAGTAGGAGTAATACGAAGAATATTTGAAAGAATAGTTAAACAAAAATTAAGTACTAAAACAATGAAAACATTCTTAACTAAATATTTAGAATTTGAAAGAAAATATGGAGATGAAAGTAAACAAGAACATGTTAGAGATATTGCTAAATCATTTGTTTCAAGAAAATAAATTGATTGAATTTTTAATAAAAAGAAAATCATTTTATAATAAAAGAAATAAATAAATATTTAAATTAAATTATCAATATAATTTTAATAATGAATTTACATTATTTTTATTATTTATTATCATATTTCTTATTTATTTTATTTATTCTTTATTTATATTCTTTTATTTTATTATTCTTTCTTTTATTTATTCTTTTTATTCTTTGTTTTTCTTTATATTCTTGTTTTCTATTATTTTTATTTTACTTCTTTCTTTATTTCTTTTTTGATTATTTATTCTGTTATTTATTTTATTTTATTTATATTGTTTCTATATTCATATTATTTTGTTTTGTTATTTGTAATTAATGATAAAATATTGAATAAAATATATAATTAATTATAATGAAAATAATATATTAATTTATTATTGATATTTATGAGAAATATTGAATTTATTCAATTGTTATTTTGATTTGAATTATTAATATTATTTTATTTATTATTATTTTTATTCTTTTATTTATTATTTTTATATTTGATTTTCATTTAAATAAAATAGAAAAGAAATAAAGAAGATAAGAATAATGAAATGAAATTATTATTTAAAATTGTTTTAAAATATATTTTATATAAATTAGATGATAAATATATGTTTAATATTATAAATTATGTATTAATATTATAATTTATTTCAAATTGATTGATGAAATTAAAAAGAAAATATTAATTTACAATTTTATTTATTGATTGAAAAAATATAATTTCAATTAGATTAATAAGATTGATATTATTGTATTTTTATTATTTATATTTCATTTTCTATTTATTTTATCATAATTATTTATAAGTCAGAAGAAAAAACAATACAAGAGGTACTTGAAAAATATAAAGAAGGCAAAGAATGTGTGGCTAGTGCAGAAACTGCATTAAAAAAGTTAGAAGAAGAATACAACAAAATCCAAATGGATTGTTATGATAAACAACAAAAAAATTGTCGAATGTATTAATACATTATCATCAATTGCATTAAAAGGTAAAATTAACAGTTCTAATGAATATTTAGACTTACTAATTGAAACCGAAATGGTAGAAAAGAAACTTGGGTATGAAAAATGAATTGAAGGATACATAGAACTTAAAAAAAGAAATGAAATGATAGAAGATGTTATGAAAAAATCAACAATACAAAAGAGTAAGGAAGAGACTAAAACTGAATTTGAAAGAAAGGAAGACTTAATAGGCAGACAACAAAAATCAACATTAGATAAAAACAATGAAGGTTGTGTTATCTGATAAAACCAATAAACAAATGAAATGAAAATTTTAATTGGTTGGCTTAAAATTATTTTTTAGTTAAGTAATAAAATGATATGTAATGATTATTATTCTCCAATGAGAAATCCAAACCATTTTTAATATTAAATAAAAACATATTAAGAATAAATGAATATAATAGAATAAATAAATCAAGGTGACTGTAATAATGATAAATATAATGTTTTAATATCAATATTAAGATTAATCTCAATTTTTAAATAATTTAATTATTCTTTTCTATATTATTGTTTGATGTATCATTCTTTATATTTGTTTTATAATTCTTTTTTTATTCTTTATTTCTTTTTATTATTATTTTTATTTTTATATTCTTATTCTTTCTTTCTTTTTATATTCTATTTCTTTATATCTTTTATTT
>NW_001854326.1:0-3263 GCF_000209125.1 Entamoeba dispar SAW760
CTTTATCTTTTATTATTATTTACCTCCTTTATCATTTAGTATTTCCTCTTTTATCTTCTTTTTTTATTATTATTATTTCTTCTTCTTCTTATTTTACTTCTTATTTACTTTTTTCTTTTTCCTTTTTATTTCTTTCTTATTTTATCTTTTTTGATTTCTTTACATTGAAATATAAGAGATATTGAAAATGAATATGAAGGGAAACTGGATGAAATTGTATAATCAATCTTCTATGAGAATATTAAAATTAATTTTATTGTTTTATATAATTTCTATCAAAAATAAGAATGGTCCATCTATATTATTAATTTATTTATTGTTCAAATTTAATGAAATGTATGATAATAATTCAAAATTAATTAAAGTATGTAAGTCATTTATTAATTTACTTTCAATTTTAAATAAATGATATGATTTTATCATATAGAATATGTTTGTTTATTATTATATTTTGTTTTCTTTCTAATTATTTAAAATTATTCATTGAATTTCGTATATTTCTATTATTTATTAATGTAGTATTTATATGCTTTAATATTTAAATTAGTGTAGTATTTCTATTATTAAAATATATCATTTGATCATTATCATTATTTTATATTTAATGATCATTGTACATTTCAAGATGCATATTTATTATTTCTTTATATTTAGGGAGATGTTAAATTATTTTATAATAAATAAATATAATGAATAGAGATAATGAAGATAAAATAAGAGAGAATAATTTCAATTTATTTTTCTTTAAAATTGAATAGAGTAAATTCCAGTAGATGATAGAAATAATTGATATCTTCTTTCTTTTCTATTAATATTTATTTATTAAAACTCTTGTTTCATTTCTTATTTTACCTTATATTTTATATAAATGATAAAATAAAACAAGTAGTATTAATAATTGATATGACAAAGTATGTAATAAGAAGATAATTCTGCAATTTATAATTATTTTTGATTTCTATAGTTTTCTCCTTAAAAAAAAATATGACAATTTATTAAATTGAAACGAGTGAATATACTTCTACTAGTATTATCATTGTTTCCTTTACTTATTAATGTTTCTCTATATTTATTAAAAGTTCTTCGTATAATAATTTAATATGAGATGATAGTAAAAGATATAATATTTATAAACATAAATGACTTAATGAAATACTGTGGATATCATAGATGTGAATATAGAGATATAGAAGTACTTCATGTTCTTTTTAATTTATACTAATGACTTCCTTCTAATCTTATCTGTCCTTTCTCAACTACACTTTTCAATTTCTATTCTTTCTTATTTTATTTTTATTTCTTCTTTTCTTCTTTCTTTTCTGTCTATTTATTTTTATTATATGTTGAGTATTTCTTATCTTTTACTTTTTATTATTTTCTTATTTCTGTCATTTATTTAATTTCATGTTTTTGTATAAATTTCTTCATTTAAAAATATGTTAAATTAATAGTTTATTTGAACTAAAACTAATTCCTTTTCTATTATTATTATTATTAATTTGATTATTCTTTAATTATGTGGTGAATATAGTTTGATTAACGTATTTTTCAACATAAATTATCCCTTAATGACATATTGAAATACCATTTATTTTATTTATTCTTTTATTTAATTTGAAATATACTTTTATAAAAGTATTTCATGATCAGTCTTTTTGTTTAGTAGAGAGTGAATGAAGTATTTTCATTTGATTATTATGAAATATAAAATATTTAAGTTCTCCTTTTTCTTATTTTTTTATTTTTTATTTATTTTCTTCTTCTTTATTATTTTTTATCTTTTTATCTTCTTTCTTTTATTTCTTTTATTCTTTATTTTATATACTCTCTTCTCATTTTATCTTTATATTCTTTCTTCACTTTGATTACTCTTTCTTTTCAAATTTTACCCTTCATTTTATTTGACAAACCATTTATTTCTTCTTTATTTCTTTTTATTTTATTTGAATTAATCTATGTTGATAAAATTTCAATTTCTCACTTCTCTTTTTGTTGTTTTCTTATTCTTACTTATTTCTTTATTTTTTTATTTCTTTTTCTTATTATCATTTTTTTATTTTACTATCTCTTCTTCTTCTCTTTATTCTTTATTTTCTTCTTCTTTTTCTTCTTTTATTTTATCTTCTTTTATTTTATTTATCTTTTATTTTATTTATCTTTTTTTCTTTTATTTTTTATTCTTTATTTCTGTTTATGATTTTATTATCTTTTTATCTTTTATTTCTTTCTTCTTTACTTTTATATTTTGAAATACCTGTATTTATTCTTTTATTTCCTTTTATTTATATTATACTTATTATATTTTATATGTTTTCTTAATTGGATTTATTGTGCTTTTCCTATTCTTAATTTGTCATTATTTGAATATATTTATTTTATACTAAGTGTTATTCTTATTTTATTATTTCTTGTTGTATTTGGAGTTCTGTTATTTTAATTTATAATAATCCCATTAATTATTTTATATTATTATTTTATTTTTATTCTTTTTATTTATGTTTATTTTATACTATTTATCTTTCAAATATATTGATGTGTTAATATTCTTGTTTCTTATTTATTTAGTATTTCTATTTTTCTTTTCTTATTTCAATTCTTATTATTATACTTTACTTTTTATTTATATTTATTATTTATTACTGCTATATGTTAATGATTATTTCTGTCTTTTACTTTCATTTTTATCTTATATATCTCTTCTTCTTATTTTTTGTTATTTTTATTTCTTTATTTGAAATATTCTTTATTCTTTCCCTATGTTTATTAAATGATCATCTTTTATTATTTCTTTATGTTTTAATGTATTTGTTATATTGAATTTTTCTGATTATAATAGACCTGTTTATAGTGAACTACTTCTTGTTTATTACTCCCATCAGAGTGTTGCTTGTGATTGTATTCTCACTTGTGCTTTCTGAACTACTCATTTTATTTTCTATTCTTTTTTATTTTTATCCTTATTTTCTTATGTTTATTCTTTCTTATAAATTTTACTATTTGTTAAATCTATACCACCTGTTAATTTGATATTTCTCTTATTTATTCTCTGTTTTTTTTAATTTATTAAATTTATAGTATTTCTATTCTCTTTGGTATTATCTTTATTTATTTTATTCTTTATCTTATTCCCTATGTTTATTAAACTATCTTCCTTTTATATTTCTTTATGTTTTAATACTATAACTTATCCTATTTAATTTCTTAATTATTGTTCATGTTTCTTATATTAATATATTCTAATGTTCATGATGGTATTTATATAA
>NW_001854325.1:0-1047 GCF_000209125.1 Entamoeba dispar SAW760
TCTATTGGTGAATAATCAATATATTCTTTTATTCTTCCAACACTTTCTGTTTCAAAATATTTCATAAATGCATCAATAGTTGATGTTTTTCCAACTCCAATAGATCCAGTAAAAATAAGCATACCACGTTTGTGCATGATTATAAAAATGAAAGTGAAAATTATAAGATGAAATTTGATTAAATAAAAAGATCATTTATAATTATACTGTAAGTTTTGGTAATGATGGTAATATATATTCTGTTTCATCAATTGTTTCTTCTCTTTCTTGTACTAAATCTGAAACTTTAATTTTATCAAATGTTTTAATTTTATTATAACTTCCATCTAAATTAATATGACATAAACTTATTTCATATTCATTTGATTTTGTTTGATTAAATACATAATATATTTCTGCTACATAATAATTTTTATTACTATATGTATAAACATATTCATCACTTGAATTTGAGTTACAACAATATTTCATTATTGCTGAACAATCAATTGATTTTCTTCCAAATGAAATAAATAAATTATTTTGTTTGAGATTATAAGTTTTATCATCATAATAAAAATGATGATTAAAATTTGTGAAAGGAACAACAGATTCAAATTTTACTTCTTCATTTCCATAATTAATTATTTGTTTTACAATAATACCATTAATAACTTTATTATTTTCTGTTATTCCTTTAGGAATATTATTAATTTTATCATTAATATAAGATTTTAAACCATTCATTTTTATTATTGTTTCTTCATTAAAATAAAGTGGTGAATATAATGTTTCATTAACAAGAGAAGATAAAGATATTAATTGAGATGTTAAATTATTAATTTCATTCATATTTGTTGTATTTAATGTTATTAATTGTGATACATCATCTCTAATATCATCAATATATATATTTGTTTCTTTCATTTTCTCTTTTATTTCATCAATTTCATTATTTGATAGAATATCTTTAACATTAATTGTTGTCATTCCATCTGATGATTTAATTGTATCAAGATAAATTGTATTATTGTTAAAATATCTTGTTGTTAAAATATTATTTTTATT
>NW_001854324.1:0-2410 GCF_000209125.1 Entamoeba dispar SAW760
CTTTTTACGTTTGAATTGAAATAGTTTAAATAATAAAATAATATAGTTTTTTAATAGAAAAGATTTTTTGAAAAATGTTGATTTAAAAATAAATAACTTATACTTCATAAAATCTTGATTTAAAAAATGTTATTTCTACAATGAATAACAAAAAATAATCTATAAATAGAACACTATTATTTTAATAATTATTAATATCTCAAATGTACTGCGTCAAGAATTAATAACAACTGCATTTTTTAAGTGCATGATGTAAGGTAATAGATACCTAGTACTTTTTATTAAAATCAAAAAAGTGCACCTTTTTTCAATAAAATTGTTGAACTTGTATCTCATCTACAACCTCACCATTTCTGATAAAACTTTATTTTTTGGAGGTTCCATATAAAGTTACTAGATACCTAGTACTTTTTATTAAAATCAGACGCATTTAACTTCTTTCGTCTAATTTAGACAGAAACATGTCAAAAATTATCTCAGATAGAAAGCGACCAGAATTAATAATTTTTATCTTTTTGTAGAGTGCATATTAATGTGATTAATACTTAGTACTTTTTATTAAAATTGACGACATTTAACTTCTTTCATTTGGTTTAGATAAAAATAGAATAAATTAATATCTCAAATACATGACGATCACAATTAATAATTTTTATCTTTTTGCAGAGTGCTTTTGAAGATAATTGATATATAGTACTTTATATTAAAATCATAAAAAGTGCACCTTTTTTCAACAAATTTGTTGAATTAATATCTCTGCTACAACCTCACCATTTCTGATAAAACTTTATTTTTTCGGAGGATCCACAGAACGATATTGGATACCTAGTACTTTTTATTAAAATCAAAAAAGTGCACCTTTTTTCAATAAAATTGTTGAATTAATATCTCTGCTACAACCTCACCATTTCTGATAAAACTTTATTTTTTGGAGGATCCACAGAACGATATTGGATACCTAGTACTTTATATTAAAATCATAAAAAGTGCACCTTTTTTCAATAAAATTGTTGAATTAATATCTCTGCTACAACCTCACCATTTCTGATAAAACTTTATTTTTTGGAGGATCCACAGAACGATATTGGATACCTAGTACTTTTTATTAAAATCAAAAAAGTGCACCTTTTTTCAATAAAATTGTTGAACTTGTATCTCATCTACAACCTCACCATTTCTGATAAAACTTTATTTTTTGGAGGTTCCATATAAAGTTACTAGATACCTAGTACTTTTTATTAAAATCAGACGCATTTAACTTCTTTCGTCTAATTTAGACAGAAACATGTCAAAAATTATCTCAGATAGAAAGCGACCAGAATTAATAATTTTTATCTTTTTGTAGAGTGCATATTAATGTGATTAATACTTAGTACTTTTTATTAAAATTGACGACATTTAACTTCTTTCATCTAATTTAGACAGAAACATGTCAAAAATTATCTCAGATAGAAAGCGACCAGAATTAATAATTTTTATCTTTCTGTAGAGTGCATATTAATGTGATTAATACTTAGTACTTTTTATTAAAATTGACGACATTTAACTTCTTTCATTTGGTTTAGATAAAAATAGAATAAATTAATATCTCAAATACATGACGATCACAATTAATAATTTTTATCTTTTTGCAGAGTGCTTTTGAAGATAATTGATATATAGTACTTTATATTAAAATCATAAAAAGTGCACCTTTTTTCAACAAATTTGTTGAATTAATATCTCTGCTACAACCTCACCATTTCTGATAAAACTTTATTTTTTGGAGGATCCACAGAACGATATTGGATACCTAGTACTTTTTATTAAAATCAAAAAAGTGCACCTTTTTTCAACAAATTTGTTGAATTAATATCTCTGCTACAACCTCACCATTTCTGATAAAACTTTATTTTTTGGAGGATCCACAGAACGATATTGGATACCTAGTACTTTTTATTAAAATCAAAAAAGTGCACCTTTTTTCAATAAAATTGTTGAATTAATATCTCTGCTACAACCTCACCATTTCTGATAAAACTTTATTTTTTGGAGGATCCACAGAACGATATTGGATACCTAGTACTTTATATTAAAATCATAAAAAGTGCACCTTTTTTCAATAAAATTGTTGAATTAATATCTCTGCTACAACCTCACCATTTCTGATAAAACTTTATTTTTTGGAGGATCCACAGAACGATATTGGATACCTAGTACTTTTTATTAAAATCAAAAAAGTGCACCTTTTTTCAATAAAATTGTTGAACTTGTATCTCATCTACAACCTCACCATTTCTGATAAAACTTTATTTTTTGGAGGTTCCATATAAAGTTACTAGATACCTAGTACTTTTTATTAAAATCAGACGCATTTAACTTCTTTCGTCTAATTTAGACAGAAACATGTCAAAAATATCTCAGATAGAAA
>NW_001854323.1:0-1061 GCF_000209125.1 Entamoeba dispar SAW760
GTGACGACACATAACTCTAGAGTGAGTAAATCATCTGAAGGAATGAGTAGGAGGTAAATTCTCTACGAAATCAATGGAGGGCAAGTCTGGTGCCAGCAGCCGCGGTAATTCCAGCTCCAATAGTGTATATTAAAGTTGCTGTGATTAAAACGCTCGTAGTTGAATTAAAATGTGATTTTATACATTTTGAAGACTTTACATTAAGTGAAGTTTCTAGAAATGTTAAATTAAAATCAAAGAAGGAGACAATTCAAGTAATTGAGTTGTCATTACTTTGAATAAAATAAGGTGTTTAAAGCAAAACATTATGTTAATGAATATTCAAGCATGGGACAATGCTGAGGAGATGTCAATTAGACATTTCGAGAGAAGGATTAAAAGGAACAATTGGGGTGATTCAGAAAATAACGGGAGAGGTGAAAATCCATGATCGCTATAAGATGCACGAGAGCGAAAGCATTTCACTCAACTGGGTCCATTAATCAAGAACGAAAGTTAGGGGATCGAAGACGATCAGATACCGTCGTAGTCCTAACTATAAACGATGTCAACCAAGGATTGGATGAAATTCAGATGTACAAAGATGAAGAAACATTGTTTCTAAATCCAAGTATATCAATACTACCTTGTTCAGAACTTAAAGAGAAATCTTGAGTTTATGGACTTCAGGGGGAGTATGGTCACAAGGCTGAAACTTAAAGGAATTGACGGAAGGGCACACCAGGAGTGGAGCCTGCGGCTTAATTTGACTCAACACGGGAAAACTTACCAAGACCGAACAGTAGAAGGAATGACAGATTAAGAGTTCTTTCATGATTTATTGGGTAGTGGTGCATGGCCGTTCTTAGTTGGTGGAGTGATTTGTCAGGTTAATTCCGGTAACGAACGAGACTGAAACCTATTAATTAGTTTTCTGCCTATAAGACAGAAATGTTCGCAAGAACAGGTGCGTAAGTACCACTTCTTAAAGGGACACATTTCAATTGTCCTATTTTAATTGTTAGTTATCTAATTTCGATTAGAACTCTTTTAACGTGGGAAAAAGAAAAAGGAAGCATCAG
>NW_001854322.1:0-1011 GCF_000209125.1 Entamoeba dispar SAW760
ATGAGAATTTACCCATACAGAGCAACACATCTAATACATTATGGTGGTCCATTCTTGTGGGTTTTTCCAAACTGAATCAATATGTTCTTGGACCTTGACGTATCCGTCAAAGTCTCTACAGACCAAATAATAATCACTTCCTCCACGGAATTGGTCAATAACAAATTTGTGAATTGAGGCATCACCAAACATTCCATTGTCAATAGCAGCTAATACTTCTGCAAGGTCTTTACTAATTGGAATTGGGTTAGCACGAATTCCTGCTACTTCATATGCCTTAGCTCCAAACATAAACATATTTTCTTCTCCAACTTCTTCTGCAATTTCAACATTAGCACCATCCCATGTACCAACAATAAGTCCTCCATTCATAACAAACTTCATACAAGAAGTTCCAGATGCCTCATATCCAGCAGTTGAGATTTGTTCATTAATATCGTTTGCTGGAATAATAACTTCTGCCAATGAAACACTGTAATTTGGAATGAAAACAACCTTTAATAAATTTCCTACTTCTGGGTCATTGTTTACAGTATCAGCAACAGAGTTAATTAACTTAATAATTCCTTTAGCCATGTCATATCCAATGGCAGCTTTTCCTGCAAAGATTTTTACTCTTGGGACAAGTTTCATTCTTTGCATTGGTGTCATCTTTTTGATTTGAAGATATGTATGAATAGTACCAAAGAGATTTAACAATTGTCTCTTATATTCATGAATTCTCTTGACCATAACATCAAACAATGCATTTCTGTCTAATACAACTTTAGAATCTGTCAATCTAAAAACAAGTCTCTTTAATCTGTCTTTGTTAAGTTGTTTAACATGAATGAACTTTTCAATCAACTCATGGTTAAATACATTCTCAAGACCTTTGACAAGTGATAAATTAGATACCCATTCATCAGTTTTAATTGCTTCAGTAATCACTTGACTTAAAGCTGGATTACATTGTTTGATCCATCTTCTTGGTGTAACTCCATTAGTGACATTAATAAATTTATGAGCCAT
>NW_001854321.1:0-3263 GCF_000209125.1 Entamoeba dispar SAW760
TTGGTTCAGAATAACTTTATAATATATTAATAATCATATTATTTATTATCATCCTCATTTTATAATAATATAAATATGATAAAGATTAGAATAATGATAAATTATTATAATTACATTTATTCTTCATTCATTATCTATATTTAAATATTCATCAAACTTTAATATAAATGAATATTTCATCATTCTGACAATATATAATGTTAAATTCTACAATCATTACAAAATAAAAGAATAATATAATAACAAGAATACTAAAATGAGATACATAAACTACGTGATAATTCACCAATTATTAAATAAAATAAGGAAATATTATTTTCAAATTATGATAATTAAATAATTTAAAATTAAAATTAATAGAATAAGATTGATAGACAAATCATTTAATGAGTTTATTCATTATAAATATGCATTTTATAACCAAATAATAGAAATTCATATAATAAAATAAAACAATTATAATTAAATATAAAGATAAAATAATAATATTATAATCATTTCATAATTAATATATACATTGAATATAACAAATCAATTAATAATAACATGAGACTGTATAAAAATAAAATAAGTATAATGATAAATAACCATTAATTATTATAACAGTAAATTGAAATAAAAATAATTAAACTAAAAATAATATTTGTATCAAATTAAATTAAAATAACATAATCCACATAATAATTAATGATTTGTTCTATTTGATTATAAATGATATTAATACAGTTCATAATACAAACATTGCTTATTAACAATTTAACAGTTTTTTTAATCAAGTAAATTCTACATTATTTTTTTTGTTGAAAAGACATTTTTAAAGCTAACTTCATAAGATTTAACTTAGAGTGATTAGAGATTAGTGAATAATATAAAGAAAGATATAATAAAAATAAAATAGAAATGAAAACATGTTCATTCAGTTCATACCAATTAATAAGAATCATGAAAAAGAAAAGAAGATTAAATGAAAAGTTATTTAACTTACTGATTATTATCTTAACATAACTTTAAACAAACAATTCATTTTTGAATTATTTATGTTGGTGTTTGATGTTATTATTCAAACAAACTTTCATTTATCTTTGAAATATGAACTTGTAGAATATCAAATAGAAAATATTCAAAAGGAATGAATTAAAAAGTGTTAGCAACAATCCCAAACATATCCAACTCGAGTAAATTTACATGCCTTAAGATCTTCCAAACTAATATAAAAATTAGCAATACCAGAGTCTCCCCAAATTATATATTCTAAATTATTTGGTGCTCCAGAAATACTTCCTATTTGAAGAAGAGCCTCAGTAAGCCCTTGATCACTTACGTCTTGAATATCGTCTTTTGTAAATGAAGAATATCCACCAATATGAATATCATTTTCAACATTTAAGAAGTCATAAAGATAATCACTCAAATCACCTTTTTCTTCATCATCTAGTTCAAATTTCATTGCATACTTATCAATAGCATTATCAAGTTGATAACAACTAGGTGAAATTCCCATTTCTCCATGTTCTGGAATTAATAAACAAGGTGTTCGTATTGGGTTATTTCTCTTATAGCGTTCAATAATTGGTGCTTCTTGTAGTTTAGATTCATCTTTTTCAATTGTCTCAAAATAAACAACTCTAAACTTTTCTTGATTTGTTATATCTTCATAGTTAACTCCATAGTCATATGAATCATCTACCAAAATATAAAATTGTAAAATTCCTTTTGTTGGATAATTTTCTAATGCTTCAAACTCTTCAAAATTGATTTGCATAAGAAAAGACAATGGTTTCCCAGTAGTTAAGTCTTTTGGATATTCAAATCCTTTTGGTAAATAAGGTGTTCCTCCTAATTTACAATTGTATCTACTTGCTGGTTTATCACTACATTTAAATCTAACTATTTTCTTTATTGTTGATGACATTATTTCTTTTGCGATTTTCTCAAATTTCTCATTAGATGTCATTGAATTGATTATTGATAATTTATGAGATGAAACTCTTGATCTTTTATATTAATTCTTTTCTATTTCAGATCTTATTCCTCAATTTTCTCTTTTTTAGATAAATTAAAAAGTTCCTTTTTATGAATTTTCATTTGAATATATTCTATAAATAAACATTACAATATTCATACATTGTATTGAAACATGAACATAATCACTTCTCATTATAGTCAAATACAAATAAGTGAATTGTTTAGTGACAAATTGACTTCATCTCATTTCTTATTAATTTCATATTCTTTTAATATTCAATTTTATTATTGTATTTTCATTTGAAATATTGAGGAATATCAAGAATTTAAAATAAACAAAGAACATCACTACAATAAGATGACATCAAATCAAAATGAAAACAAAGTAAAAGAAAATGAACAAGAGATAATTAGGAAAGAGTGTGAAGATAAAAGAAAAGACCAAGAAGAAAGAAAAACAAAAGAACTAGAGAATGATATTATTAAAATCAAAGAAGAACATAAACCAAATAAAACAAATGAAATGAAACAAATAGAAGAATGGACAAAAAGAAAAGAATAAGAAGTATTATATTTGATTCTAATATTGACAGTTGGAATAGATGTACAACACCGTTTAAAGAAAGAATAATAATAAAGAACATTTAATATTCATTATTGAAGATACAAATGGAAATAAATTTGGAGGATATGTTAATTGTAAAATTGATAAAGTTAATAAAGATATAAATGATCCAAAATCATTTTTATTTTCATTAAAATCAAAAAGAAGAATACAAGGAATGATGAAATTTGATATTAAATATCAACAATATGCATTTATTTTATATACTCAATCAGATGGTGGTTTGTTTGCACTTTGATATCTATGTGATATTGGTGTTTATAAAGAAAAAAAAAACAAAATCATTTTGTAAACAAATTTCATTTTCATATAAAGGAATAAGAAATACACTTTGTAGAAATGAATATTTCACACCACAACGAATTATTGTAATTGAAATGAAATGATTTTTATTCATTATTATTTATTTGAAATATAAAAACTAAAAAGAATATAAAATAAAATCAATAAATGAATATGAACATTTCATCTATCAATAAATGAAATGATGAATATAAAAATTATCATATTTCATTCTTGTTTTATTTTATTTGAAATATTCACATTTATTGTGTAATTTTATTGAATTATAAGAATGAAATTTAATCAAATATGATTTAATTAACAATTTGTATTTTATCATGTTCACAATTAAATAAATTAATTTATTCTTTATTCTTTATTTCTAATGAAT
>NW_001854320.1:0-25371 GCF_000209125.1 Entamoeba dispar SAW760
TAATCTTCTTTTATTGGTTTAATACAATACCATATTATTTCAATTATTTTATTCATTCCAATTCCTGCTTCAATATAATTCCCACTTTTTTCTTGTGTTTGAACAACTTTATCAATCCATGTATAATATAATCTTGGATACTTTTGATATTTCTTTGAAATTTCAATATATTTTTCTTGAATAAGATTCATATCTGTTTTATATTTGTCCATTTTAATTAATTCATGTGAAACATTTAAAATTTCTTTAATTTGAAAGATAACTTTATTTATATCATTTTTAAATAAACTCTTTTCTTCTTTATTCTTTATTTCTGCTTCTAATGTTTCTTCTAACTTTATACTTTCTTTTAATTGAAGTTCTGTAATTGCTGTAATTGAATAATATGTTGTATTTGAAAGTGTTTTATGATATTTATAATCTATTTCAAGTATTCTTTTATAATATTTATAACATTTCTCTCTAATTGTCTTTTCTTTATCATTCATCATTTTTATGATATTTCTAATTAAAGGAAATGAAAATATTTTTATTTTCAAATAATCTATATTTTCTCTTATTATTATTTTATCTATTCCATCAATGAGTTGATCTAAATAATCATTTCTCATTGGAATATAAAATAATAGATTTACCATTATATCAATATATTTTTCTTTTATTTCTTCTTTTTTATTTAATATATTAGTAACTTCTTGAATGATTATTTTTCCACTTTCAATATAAATTTCTTTAAGTGTTATTGTCATTTTCATTGGTCGTCCAATATTTCCTTCTGTTTCTATTATTTTATACTTTTCTTCTTCTTTCTTTTCATTTCTTCTTATAGATTTATATTCTTCATTCTTATTTATTTCTATTTTCTCTCTTTCTTCATATCTTATCCTTCCTTTTATTTCTTCTCTCTTTATCATTCTATCAATATCTATTTCTGTATTTCTAATTCTTTCTACAATTTTTATATCTCTTCCTATTTTTTGATACCCTTTTAGAATAAATTTTATTGTATCTGCCATTTTCTCTTCTTCTTCTTCATTCATCATTATTTTATTATTCTGAATCATCATCAAAAAACAACAATAAAAGATAATATGTTCCCATTCTTCTCCTTTATTTTGCCATTCTACAATATTATTACTCTCTTTCAAATATTCTTTAATACATATTTCTTTTGTTTTATTATTAATTCTTTTTATAATTTCTTTATTGTAGAATAAGAATGTAATTATATAACTTGTTCTTTTTGATATTTTTAATGTTTCAACAATATATTTCCAATATTGTACAAATTGTTTATTTATTACTTCATTTTGTGTTTTTATTGAGAAGATTCCTTTGTAAAACTCTTGATTAATGATGAATTGATTAAAAGATTCTGATACATCAATTTGATGATTAATTTGTTGAATTTCTTCATTAATTATAGTGTTTATTTTATTAATTAATCTCCCAAATTGATAACTTACATTTCTAAAACAATAATATTTTATACAATAATCTTTAAAAATAATAAATGTATTGATAAGATGAATTAATATTTGATGAATATTTGATTGACAATATTTCTTTATATCATCTTGTTCTAATACAAGTGAAATCATATTAATGAAAAATCCAATTCCTATAATATAAGGTTCTGGATTTATATTAAAATCAGAAGTTGTTTTGATATTTTCTATATATTTAGTAATAATTTGTATAAAAAGATCTGTTTTCAATTCATTCTTTTGTATAATTGTTGAAATCACTTGAGAAATAATTTTTTGAGTTAATAAAAAAGAAATAGATGATAATTTTGATATAATAAATGTTAATTTATTTATATTTATTACATCATTTCTTATCAGTATTTGTTTAAGAAAAAACAATATAATTTCATATCCATTATATTTATATTGACAATTAGAAAGTTTATTTAATTCATTTTCATTATATTTAAATATTTCAAAACAATTAACTTTTTGTGTACAATTTCCTATAACAAGATATATTATACTAATATTTCTTTCTTTTTTATATCCAATTATTATTCTTTCTTCTTTATTACAACTTATTGTTGATAAATTAATAACTCCTTTATATTCTTCTCCTTTATTATTAAACAAAATATTTATTTTTTTATTTTGTTTTTTTGTTTTAAACATTATCATAATTTCTTTTGTTTCTATTATTGTTTTAATCTTTTTCATTTCTTCTTTGTTCATTTCTATAATTCCTTCACTTTCAATTTCAATTCTTCCTTGTTTAATTTTTTTAATTCCTTCTATCTTTTTAATAAATATAATATACTTTTCTTCTTTGTATTGTTTTATTTCATGTTCATCAAAACTTATCATCTCATTATTTGTTCCTCCTATACCTATTTCAATTTGACATTTTTCTTGTTTCATCTCTTCTTCTTCAATCACTTCTTTGATTGTCTTTTGTTTATTATTCACTTTTCTAATTTGAATACTATCAATTCTTTCTCTTCCATACATAATTTCATTCATTGCAATTATTCCAATTCTTTCAATGTTATAGTTGTTAATATGAATTCCTTTGTTTTTCATTTCTTCATTAATACAACAAATACAAAGACTCTTCTTTTCATATTCATTTTCTTTGTTATTGAATACAACACTTTCTGGTATTTCTATACATCTCATCTCAGAAACTATTTCTTTTGTTTCATCAGAAATCATCCCAACAATGATTTTACTCACATTCTTTCTTTCATTTCATTTTATTAATCCTTATACATACTGTTTTATATTCTTCTTCATTTTCTTTCATTCTCCTGAATTGTGAATCAAGAAGATATCCCAAATCACCTTCCATCCTTTTATTCAAAGTTCTACGATGATTAATGTATCTAATCTATTTTTAATTTTGAAACCAAAAAGAACTGAGAAATCAATCGACACATGACGAATGTTCTTCAATATGTAGAGACAAGAAGAATAGGGGAAAGAAATAGAATAACTCGAATTGAACATCCAGAGAATAGTGAAGTAATAGTGAAGAAGGAATATCAGAGATTAGATACAAACACAACCCCATTTTGTTGTCAAGTCGAAGAGTGATAATTTGATTAATTTAATAACATGAATTCTGGTAGTTTTGATTTTATATTCATCTTATTATTAAGTAATCTGTTGAGAATATGAAAATACAATGCATGATGTCAATAATTCAAATTGATGAATAAGAAACAAATAGTGATGAATAAAAGAAGAATAAGAATGAAGTGGTTAATGAATATAATTGTATCATAAACAATCAATATAATGAAATCATCAATAAAATAATAATAATAAAATAAAATGAAATATGAAAATTAACAACAATAATCAATAATCAACAATTTCATTAATGAAATAATCAAAATATAAAATCAAATTCATCATTATATTCTCTCATTTCTAAATAATTTTAATATAAATTAAAACAAAATGATGAATAAAGAATGAATAAATATAAAATATAAATAAAATAAATAAATAAGAAGATAAATAAGATAAAATATATAATAAATAATAAACAAAATAAAATAAAGATATAAAACAAAATAAAATAAAGAAATAAAATAAAAAAGAAAGAAAGAATAAGAATATAAAAATAAAATAAAAAGAAATAAAGAATAAAAAAAGAATTATAAAACAAATATAAAGAATGATATATCAATCAATAAAATAGAAAAGAATAATATCAAAAAGAATAAATAAGAAAAGAATAATAATAATATAAATGATAATCAATTATAATTTATTTCTACTTCAAATTATATTGTATTTCATTTATTGTATTTTTATTTCATTCATCACCATTTGTTAAAACAATTTCTTGGTATTGTTTTATTTTTCATTAATTCTTCAACACATCCACATTTGTAAAAACATCCAGATCCAAATGATGTAATTGATGATGGTATATTAATTGATTTTAATGATGAACATTCATAAAAACAACAATTTCCTATTTCTTTAATTGATGATGGTATATTAATTGATGTTAATGATGAACAAGTATTAAAACACCAATCCCCAAATGAAGTAATCGAAGATGGTATGTTAATTGATGTTAATGATGTACATTCATAAAAACAACCATTTCCTATTGATGTAATTGATGATGGTATATTAATTGATGTTAATGATGAACATTCACAAAAACACCAATCATCTAATTTAGTAATTGAAGATGGAATAATAAATTCATTAATATCTTTCTTTTCAATATTCTTTCCATTGATTATTTGTAGATTTTCTGGTATTTTAATACTAACTAACACTGGCTCATTCATAAATATTCTTTTTTCACTAATAAATTGTATATTATCTATATTAATTGATGTTAATGATGTACATCCTTTAAAACAATTAGTTTCAAATGATATGACTGATGTTGGTATATTAATTGATGTTAATGATGTACATCTATAAAAACAACGATCTCCTATTGATGTAATTGATGATGGTATATTAATTGTTGTTAATGAATAACATTCAGAAAAACAATTATATTCAAGTGATTTAACTTCTGATGGTATTGTATTTCCATATTTCCATCTATCATATTCTGTATATTTTATATTTTTACATTCATTCCATGCTTCTTTCTCTTGTAAATATTTTGAATAACTTACTAAATACCATATTACTTTTTTAAATATTTTTCCATCTTTAAATATTTCATCTTTTTCATTATAAATATGAAATGTTTCAATACTAGGAAACAATTTTCTTGAATATTCATTTAATGGAATTGGATTAAAATGAAATCGTTCCATATTTCCTTGAAATCTTTTAATTCCTATTTCTAAATTAATAAAATCATTAATATCATTAAAATACATTGATGTTATCATTATTTCATTATATCCTAATTTCATTATTGATTTATTATTTATTAGTTGTTTTTATTAGTTCTTTTATTTTTATATTTTAATTTCTTCTTTTTTATTCTTTATCATCATTCTATTTTTATTAATTGATATTTGTTATGAAAAACAATAAATAATAAGAAATAAAATAAAATGATATTTATTTTTATTTTTAATAAATTCATAATTATTAAATATTTCATTTTATTTTTATTTTATTCATTATTTCATTTTATATTTTATTTTTATTTAATAATATAATAATAAAATATGATAAAAGATAATAAATATAATAATAAATGAATAATCAATATATTTATAATAAATGACAATATAATTAATGATATAATTAATGATAAACAAATATGAAATCATTTATTCTATTATCTTTTATTTTTATTCATTCTTAATTTATTCTTTTCTTTCTTTATTTTTATTATTATTTTATATTTAAATTCATTATTTAAATAAGAAATAAATATGAACAATATAATGAATAAGACATAAATAAAAGAATGTATTAATTGATAAATTAAATTAAATAATAAAGTATTTATATAATATTTCAATAATTAATAAAATATGATAAATTAAATGATAAATGATAAATATAATATTCAAAACATAAATTAACAATGAATAAAATAATATATCAAATAATGAAGAATGATAAACAAATAAAATAATAAAATATAAAATTATTTAATTCATAATTACATTCATTTATATTAATTTAAATCATTTCAATAAATTATAATCAAATAATTATACAATAATAATAATATAAAATATAAATATAAATAAAATATGTCATTAAATAATATAATAATATAATTATAAACAATTTAACATACAAAATAACAAAATAATATCAAATAAAAATAAAAATAAGAATAAAATAATAAACATACAATAAAATAAAATAACATAAACATATAAAATAAATAATAAATAATAAAATGATAATAAATAAAATAAACAAAACATAATATATTTTTAAAATTAAGAATAAAATTAAAAATAAGAAGATATAAAAATGAAAATAAAGAAATAAAAATAAATGATAATATAAATTTTAATGATTATATATCTTGATTATATCATTTCATCATTCATATCATTAAATAAATTTCATTTTATTAATATTCAAAATAAATCAAATAATATTCAATAATTAATCATCATTTATTAAATAAAATTATTTTATGAAGAAATAAATAGATAAAATATAGAAATTATATAAAATACGAATAAATAAATGAAAATAAATATTAAATAATGATTCATTATTTATTTTAAAATAATCAATAATCAAAATAATATATTAATAAAATATGATAATGAATAAATATTTCAAATTAAATAAAATAAATATAAATAAATATGTTTGAATAAATAAAATAAATATAAAACAATGAAATAATGAAATAAATATTATTTTATTATTTATTATTTATTCTCTATAAATTTATTTATTATTTATTATTATTTGATTATTATTATCTATTTATCATGAAAATGAATATTAAATTATTATAATTAAATTTAAATGTTGTTATAATTAATTATATTTATATTTTATTTCATCATTTTATATTTTAATTTCATATTTTAATTATATTTCTATTGTTATTTTATCATTATTCATAATTATTATTTTAATTATTCTTTATGATGATTGATGTTGATAATTTATATTATTTTTATCAATAATTTATATCTTATTCTTTTATTTCTATTTTATTCATATTATGTATTTTATTTATTTCTTTCATTATTCATATTGTTATTTATGAATAATAATTTATTTATTTTCTGTATTTTCATTTCATATTTTGTATATCTAACTTCTCTTATATATTATTCTGTTGTTCATTCTCTTTTATTTCATTTATTTATTCTTTTCTTGTTTAATATTTTATCTTGTTTATATTTTCTTCAATATTATTTTGATAAACAGATTCTCTTTTTTTCACTTATTCTATATTAATATTGTTAATGATATTATAAATGTTAATATATTTATAATTTCATTTTATGAAGATGTATTATCAATTCTAATTATTTTGATTCAACAAATTATATTTCAAATTTTATATTTTCTAGAACAAAAAAAGATAATAAATAATAATATAAATAAAAATTATAAAAATAAAAATGAATAAAATAAATTATATCAATAAAATAATGTTAAATAATTTGCATCAATATATTAAACACTTTTTTATTGTATATTTCTAATTTCTATAATAAAAATACATCGATTATTTCATCATTATTTTCATCTTTTATTATCTCTTTTTGAATTATTCTTTTTTATTTTCTTTCATTTTATATTCTCAACATTCTACTTTTATTCTTTTTTATCTTCTTCTACTTCTTAATTTCACTTTTTTCTTTTATATCATTCTTTCTCTTCATTTTCTCTTGTTTCATTTTAAGTGAACGAAGTTAAATCAATTGAATGGTATTGTTTTTATAATTGTTATAAATTTAGTATTATAAATATACCACTAACAATTAATAAAATAGAATATTAATGTTTCAGTATGTGTTAATATAACACACATAACATTCTAAGAATCACCAAATATTTAGATGTTTATTTTATTGATGTATATAAAAAAGTAGTAATAAAGAATGGGAAAAGTTACAAGAAAAAGTATTGAAAAGAAAAATTATATTTGTAAATCTAGATAAGAAAATAAAAACATTAACAATACTCACATTGTACAATTAGAAGTTTAAGACTTGTCTCTTCATTTTTGATTTTCAGATTGCAATTTATTCATTTATATTTCTGATATGATGATAAAATACTAAATATTATTGAATATAAAATCAATTTTATTCAAATAATAATTGTATGAAAATTATTTAATACTTGTACTCTCATCAACTAACATACAACTACCACTCATTTTATAATCAAATATGGTTTATAAAGGAATTGATAAAGATGAACAAAGTGATAAGAGATATATAATCAAAGAAAATAATAATAGTTTAAAATAAATTAGAAATATAGTAAAAACCCTAAAAATAAGTCATAATTAAGAAATGAATAAAGAGAGAATAAAGAGAAGGAGAAAGAAAAATAAAAAGCAGACCGTACTCTTAGGATCATTTCTATAGTACAGTCAATCCATTATCCGTCTTAAAATTAACAACAAGACAATAGGATGAAGAATGAATAACCAACAACACCAACGGGAGACAAACATTTGGAAACAAGTGTACAATGAACAACTTGAATTAATCTAATGAAAGAAATTTCAGAAGAAAGATTTAAGAGGTGATGTTAGGATGTCTGACTATATTTTTATGATTCTTCATCATTTTAACTTCTTTTTTCTTGTTTCTTTATTTAACAATTCATCTTAATCAAATCATTGTTGTTTGTTGACAATTTGTTTCATTAATTTATTGTTAAGTTCTATTCATTATTTGAAATAACTAACTGAATGTCTCTCTCTCTTACAAAGAAGAATAAATAATAAATTATTTAATTAATTGTTTTTCAAAAAGAATAGGTTGAGAAGGATACAACAACATGTCTTCTTTCAAAATACATTGGTTGTTCAATGAATTATAATCAAATCCATATTTAGAAAGAAATTGAAAGAATACTTGAATAATATCAGATGAAGCATTCCACATTTCTTCTTTACTCTTTTCAATTAAAAGTGATGGTAATGTGTTGACACATTGTTGGTTTTCATCATAACAATCCATTTCATAATGAGATTTATTAAATTGTAAACCACGAATAATAATTGGTTCTGATTTTAATGTTTCATTTATAAAAAGTAATGCACTTGAATTAGAAACAATGTCTTGACGATGTGTAAAAGTAGTTGAAAGAATGAAATTAAATTGATTAAATTGTTTGGAAGAGATTGAAGAAATGATCCTTTAGGAAGAACTAACGTAGAACTTCCACTATTATAACTATAATTTAAAAATATTGTAAATAAATAACTAGACAGTACAGAATGTGGTATTAATTGAGGTGAAAATGGAGAATGTTGACATGATATAATTTTACTATTAGAACCAATTAATGCACTTGTGTATTTCTTTCTATAACTTTCTTTTTCAGTTAAATATTTTAAACATTCCATTTTTACTATTTCAATTCCATCACATAATCCAAATATTTCTTCATTACAGATTAATTGTTGTAATGATTTTATTACATTTACTAATGAATTAGCAACATTAAAAAACTTTTTATAGTGTGCTCTTGAATCTTTTGCACATGGTTGTGTTTTGAGAAGTTCAATAAGACATATAAGTGCATATACTTGATCATTAGTAAGTCTTCCTGTTTCAAAAAGATGAACTACAATTCTTTTGATATCATCTGTTTTAGTAATTCCAGTCATTAAAGTAGAAACTACTGCTTCATCTACAATAAAACAAACTCTTTTCTTTATTTGTTGATTTAGTCGAGGTGTTGGTGGTGTTATTCCATTATATTGAATATCTCTAATTTCAACTTTATTTAATCTATTAAGACGAACCAAATAAGATATTGCTTTCATTATTTCTCCTTTCTTTTGTAACATTAAACGATCATTTGGATCAATAAGAATTGATATAAGATCTTTAACAGTAAGTCTATCATCTATAATTAATAAAATACGATAATAAATATATTCCATCTTTGTTGTTCTTGTAATAATAATGTTGTCATGAATAATTGGTATAAATGAATCTTTTTCTTCAATTCGAATAATAATAAATACATTTGATAAATATATTTCTTTGTCTAAACAATCTTTTACAAATTTTTCATTAAAAGTTAATTTTCCTTCATTATTATTTGAGTATGTTCTTATTATCCACCATGGTTGACAATCTATTTTAATTAGTTTATTTCAAATAATCACTCTCTTCTAATCTTAAAAGAAATAACAAAACTTGGTTGTTTTACTTCAAAATTAAGTGGAAACTTTCTTGATAATAACTAATGATTAATTATTCTTTATTTGTCTTAATTCCTTTTAAAACTAAATAAAATAAAACAAACTTTTCTTTTTTCTGATTTAAATCTATTTGCTATTTCAGTAAATTGATTCCTTGAAACTCCAAGAAATCTAAAAACATCACGAGCAGTAAATGCTGGCAATCTATCAAATGGAAGTCCTTCATTTAACAATTTTTTAATTAATTGAGCATAGTATTTTGGTGGATTAAGTTTATCAGAATGGTTTATTGAATTAAAGAATCCAATACCAATTAAATGATATGGATAAGGCATCATCTTTTGAAGACTATATTCCATTAATTTATTGTAATATTTCTCTTCATTTAATTGACAGATTTTACCAAGTTCAGCTTTATATTCAAATTGATTCTTACAATAATATTTAATTGCATAATTTCTATAACTTATTTCATTAGGACAAATCATTTTAATGCTATTATTTGTAATTTCATGATATGATTTAAAGTGATATAATTCTTTCTCTATCTCTTCAATGGTCATTGTTTGTTGACTTTTCAACTCCTTTTTTCTTTTTTTTGATTGTTTTCTTTCTTCTCTTTATATCCTTTTATCAATTCAGAATATATATCATATTTTGTTGCCATGGCTACTGAATAATGTAATAGAGTATTGTAATGAAAATCAAACAACAAACAGTATTCAGGTTCAAAGAAAAGAAAGAACTTCAATAACAATAAAATGCATAATATTGATAAAAGAAATAATAAGAGAAAAGTGAATAGAAAAAGAAGAACACAAACAAAAACAAATAAAAAACAAAGTAAATATAATGATAATAAACATTATACAAATAAGAAATCTAAATTATTAACAATAAATGAAATTGAAATGAAAATTAAAAGAATAAGAAGTGAAATTGAGAAATGAAAATATTCAGAAATACTTAAAAAGTATGAAGGTAAAGAAAATGTATAATATCCTCCAAGAATTATATTCAATAAATAAATAATATAATAATAAAGAAAAACAAAGAAGAATTCAAATAAAAAGCAAAATAAATGATGAAGATATTAAAAGAAATGAAAAATGAATCAAAAACAAAAAACAAAGAAATAAAATAAAAGTACAATAATAATAAATTAAAAATAACATAAATAAAAAACATAAGATAAAGAAGAAGAATATAACAAATAATAAATTAACACACTTCAAAATAAAATCAAAGAATTAGAAGAAACTATTAAAGAACTTCAAACAAAAAAGAATGAATAAGAACGAACCATTTCAGATGAAATGATTCAAAAAGCACGAGAAACAGTCAGGAAAGAGATTGAAGAAGAAATAAAAAAGATTCAAACACAAATAAACAATATTCAAACTACATGTAATGAAATAAGAAAAGAAAACTCTAAATTAAAATAATAAAATAATACATTACAATCAAAAATTAATGAAGCAAATGGTAGAAGGAACATAGAATTAGGAGGTAAGGATGAAACCACCTCACACTCCGAGCTAGCTGTGAGAGGCTGAAGAAGGAGAAGGACGAAGTCCTTAAGGGTGCTGAGCTGGAGAAGAAGAAGGCTGATGAGCTAGAGAAGAGTGCTGAGCTGCTGGAGAAGAACATAAGAGATAAAGAAAATTAAATCTCTGTATATCAAAAAAGTGGAATTGAAAACTATGAGATTGCAGAAAAAACAAAAGAGGAATTAGACCATACACAAAGAGAAAATGAAGAACAAAACCAATTAATATCAAAACAACATGAAAATATCGAAAATTTTTTATCCCAGAAGGAACTGGAGAAGAAGAAAACAATGACTCTAGTGATAAATACCAACAAATACTGAGAACATCATCATCTGGGACAATACAAATGAACCAAACTACCCCTATGAAAAAGACAATTCTGGAAATAGAAGAGAGCAAAACACTGAATATCAAAAAACAAGAAATGATAATCAATCAAGAAGAGAAGAAAACACAATAAATCAAACAAATAGAATTTTAATTGATGTATTGTATTGATTTGCAATTAATTGGTTAAATAATAAATTAAATAATAAATTAAGAAATGAACAAATAGAAAACATAATAAAAATAATAAATAATAATGTAAATAATGATAAAGAATACATTAATAATATTAAAAATTCACATAAAATAAAAGAAACAACTAAAAGATATATTAAAATGAAAGTGAACTCCATCATAGAAGGGAAAGTAGAGTGTAACCCAATAATAAAAAACATTATCATAAAAAATAACTCTATTGATATTGATGATGAATATCTTAACTCTATCATCAATCAAGTTAAAGAAATGAAAATAGATAAATGTGTAAATATTAATTACTACTGGAGAAGGAAAGAATCAGATAAATTAATTAGAGAAATAAATAATAAATGGGTATGGTCAGGAGAATAGAAAATCTACAAGAAGATATGAAAATGATTTCAATGTGTATGTATTACTATCTCCAAAATAAATTTATAGGAGATAAATTTGATGAAATAAAAGAAATCCTAAGGAAAATAAATAGAATAGAAGATCTAATCAATGGAATGGTACAGAATAAAATGCATCATGAGATTAAATGAACAAGATACAGATGAAATTAAAATCAAAGCACAAGAAAGAATAAAGTACATAAAATATATGATGACGATGATTAAAGAAAGAATTAAATTTAATAAGAATGAAATTATCAGAATCAATACAAATAAAATTATGTTTGATTCTAATAACAAAATTAAAATAAAGAAGAAACACAAAATGAAATATACCCAAATAACGATATTATTTTAGAATATTTGAAATCGTTATATGAAACACAGGTGATATTAAATAAGGAACATTGGAAAATAAATCAAATCACCTCGTGGAATGAAAGATACAGGAATTATGATAATGTCATCATCACATTGGATGATTTAAATTTAAGCCTGATGAAAATAAGTAATTGGAAAGCACCAGGTATTGACACTATATATGGGTATTATTGGAAGAGAATGTCATCATCAAGAGAGTCCATTCTTAATATCTTCAATGAATGGTTAAACTTCCCCGAAAACATCCCTCTAGATATGGTAAGTGGAAGAACTATATTAATCCACAAAGGAGGTGATATGAACGATGTCACTAATTATCGTCCTATCAGTTGTATAAATGTAATAATGAAAGTATTTACCTCCATATTGAAAGAGAAGATTCACAATAGAATTAACATGAATAGTGAATCATTTAAAATTAGTAAAAATCAATTGGGATGTAAACTGCAATCTCTTGATGATAAAGAAGGATAATTAATAGTTGCATGTTAAAGCAGTAAAAAGAAGAGAAATACACAAAATATGTAGAGTCATATTATGATATTAAGAAATGATATGAAACAGTAAATCATGAATGGGTAATAGAAACACTTAAATATTTTAATGTAGAGGGTGTCATCATAGACATTGTAGAAAGTATGATGAACAGATGGAAGATATTCATAGGATATAAATATAATGAATATCTAGGATGTATTAAACTGATGAATTTTACAAGGTGATTCATTATCAATTCTACTCTTCATCATCAAAATGAATATAATTTCTCAAATCATAGAAGAGAAGTTCCCAGAAGCAAACCATACATTGTATATGGATGAATTGAGAATAATGACACAAAGTAGTGAAGAAATGGGAACAATCCACAATGAAATTAAACAAATAATAAGTGGAATAGGGATGGAAATGAATGAAAAGAAATCAGGAATGGTATTAAAGAACATTAATAAAATACCAGATGGAATGCAAAACATCAAATTAATTGAAGGAGAGGACTTGTATAAATATTTAGGTGTATGGCAGTCAGATGAAATTAATGATACCTTCAATTGTAAAATCATCAAATAAAAGATGATGAAGAAAATGGAAGAAATAAATACTGATAATTGTAGTAATAGAAGATACATTACAAGAATTAATACTGAAGTAATACCCATCTTCAGATATTCAGCATCAGTAGTAAATTGGAATGTAACTTAGATAGAATGGATTTTGAGATAAGAAAATATTTAAGAAAGGCAAAATACATTGTTGTAACTCCAAAGACCATCTATATGTCCCTATAAATGAAATTGGTGAAGGATTAATAAGCCTAAATGACGAATATGTTATTGAATTAATTAGAACAGTAATGTACTATTGTACAAGAGTGAAATAGGAAATAACATAATAGATAGATGGTATTCCAAGAAAGGAATATGGAATAGAATTAAAAAAGCCCTAGGTCATAAAATCCCAGAAACGAAAATAGAAGAAATAATAAATGAATTTATTGAAAATAAAAAAGAAAAAGAAGTAGTATTAAAAATAAAGAAATTAATGACAACCAATACATCAAAAAATTGAAATCAAACAAGTTGACATTTTAGAAGATGGTTCGAGTCAAAAGGGGTAGATAAAACTACTACAATCAATGCATGGAAGTCAATCAATATAAAGAAAAATGCATTTCTCCAATTAACTAAAATACAAGATGGAGCAATATTTAGTGGGTACAGGAAAGATAAAATATTAAAAAATGAAAGATTAAAATACTATCCACTTTGTAAATACAAGATATCCACAGTAGAACACATTCTACTATCTTGTATTGGTCATAAGAAATCACAGATGAAGAAACATGACCATATTGGTATTATCGTATGGGATAATAAGAAAATACACAGGAAATAAACAATACAAGAAACCCCCATATGAAACAGTGTTCCAATACAATGACATCACTATGATATGGAACAAACAAATAATGCCAAAAAGTGATGGACTATATCATAAAAGACCAGACATATATGTACTAGATAAAAAGAATAAAACTGGTCTAATAATTGATATGACTATTGTGGCAGATCATAATATTAATGGAGGCTATTTGAAGAAAAGAAATATGTACAAAGAATTGAAAAATATGGTAATTAAAATAGAGAAATTAAAGGATATCAAAATAATTGCAGTAGTAATTTCGATTAATGGGCTAATAAATGAATAAATCAATAAAATAATTAAATAATTAAAGAATGATATTAATATCATAAAAAGAAATCAAAAACTATGTAATTAAAAACTTATTGATATCATTGAATATTGGTTCTACCACAACCAAACATATGTAGTTGAACTACATGAAGACTCACTGAAGATATTATTCTCCTCCTGATTCAAGAATAATAAACATAGATTCTATTATTATTTAATTATATGCTTTTTATTAAAAACTTTTAATTTCTATTTCTTCTTTCTTTTTACAATTTCTTTTTTTTAATTTGTTATTTATTCCACAAAATTATTTCTTTGCTTTTTTTCTTTCTTTTTGATTTTCTTGTTATTCTCTTCTTTATCACTTCTACTTATCTATTTCATTTCAATATTTACACTTAGTATTAGCTTTTATTCGTGTTCTTGCACTTATTAACAAACTTTTTCTATTGTAGTATTTATTTCAATATTATAAGTTATTCAATTTATCTGTTTTATACAGTTAGTGTGCTTGCATTGTTATTTGCCATTCACTCTTTGTGTTTTTACGCTATTTTATTGTTAAATAAGAATTCAGGTGTTACTTATTGAAAAATGTAATGTTGTAGTTATGCTTAGATTGTTCATTACTTGGTTACTCAATGAATAAAGTTTTTAATGATTATTCTCATCAGAGTAAGTGTTGGTTAAAGAAAATTAGAGGGAGTAAATAATCAAAACAAAGACTGGTATTTGGTCATAATACTTAATTTGATATTTTCTAAGATGAAAATATTAAATTGTTAGTTATTTTTAAAGTTGTCAATTAATGATTTTTAAACCAAAAAATTTGAAATTTGTTATTCAAGTATTTCATGAAAGAATTAATTGATAAAAAGAAGAATTTTATTCAAAGAATTGATGTTGAAAAATCGTTTTCTTCTATAAATAACCAAAAAATAACATGAACTAGAAAATCTAAATTCTCAAAGACTTACTTAAAAGTAAACTATAATAAAATAGAAAAAGAATAATAATAATAAACATAAAATTTCAAGAGGGTATAAAAACGACCAATTCAGATTTAACTAATATCATTACAATGTCTATTATTAAGAAGTCAACTAAATCTATTAGTGAATCAACTGATAAGAAGAGAAAATCAGTTTCTAATGAGATTAAAGAAAAAAGCTTTATTATTGGATGTGCAATAAGATGTGGTATTAGTTTAGAACTAGAAAGAAAAACAAAGAATGATGAAGGGCTTCAAAATTTTAATATTATTTCTGTTTGTGATGAAAGGGTTCAAGAAGAAGTTAATAAAAGATTTAAAGAATGGGAAAAATTTATACAAGAAAATAATGAAGAAGTAGAACAAAGAGATAAAGATAAGTCATACCAAAATATTAATTATGAGATTTTACTTGAAGAATTAAGTAATTATGGAAACCAAATTAATTATAAGAAAACAAGAGGAAGTAGTAAAACAGTTAAAAGAGAAAGGATATTAACATTTAATGGGATAAGGCAAGAAGAAATATATGAAAAAGGGGAAAAAGTCAATAAATATCTTATTAAAGAAATTAGAATTGAAGAAGGTAAAACAAGAAAGGGGTGTAGACGAATTATTAGAGAGATTGATTCTAATATTATTATCACACCACTATTCACTAATTTTAAAGTATATTGTTCAGAAAGTAATTATGATAAAGAAAATCCTAATCAAATAGAACAAATGCCTGGTTGTTATTTGAGTAATTTTGTTCAAATACCTTATTATTACAATTTGAATTTAATTGGTGTTATATTACCAAGTGATTATTATAAGGGATATAATTTACTAAATCCACCAGTTCAAATTCTATTTGAACAAACAGGATGTTCTAACATTGATGAATCAAGCTTAAAACCACAATCAATGTAAGAGAAAAGTAACAAGAATAAGATATTTGATATGATTTACTTTACTTAGACTGTAGTTATATAACATAACATTTATTACAATACTCTTTTAAATCTATTAAAAGAAAAGAAAAAGAGTAATGAAGTAAATGTTATATATAAATAATCTAAGTATAGCAAATATAATTAAATTTTTATTCTTTGTTTTTATCTTAGTTTTAATAATATATTTCAAATACAAAGATAAATGGATATAATATTTTATATATTTCAATATAAATTTATTTTATTTTAAATTATTATTGATTCATATATTTTTTATATTATTTTTATCAATATAATTGATATTATTTCACTTTTTATTATACATACTCATTATTAACACTTTTCAAATGATAAAAAATAAGAGAAGTTTAACAATAATCATCATTTCATCTGATTGTAATTTTCATAAATAATAGTAGAACAAAAATATTTCATAATTAAATAAAATGAACCAGAATCAATATTTTTATTATAATTCAATTTATTATTTGAATAAGAAATTAGAAATTATTTTACTATTCAATTACTCATCATTTAATATAATTTCATTTTATACTAACTTTATTTTATTTAATTCATTATTTTTATTTGAAAGAATGAGTTAGTTTTAACACTAATGATTTGTTTATTATGGTCAATAATAGTGTTTATGAGACACTCATATTGTAGTATTATTAGTGATTATTTTTATAAGCCATTTACAATTGATTTGGTTACTATTTTCATTATTATCAAAATTTATTTAAAATTAATCAATTGATTTTATTTTAATTAGATATAACAATAAAACTTTATTCAGTAAAAATAATGGTATTTATTTAAAGACGAATGTAAATATTATTTTCTTTTATCACTTTTATTTATTCTATCAAAGACCATCATTTCTTGTTTATGTTCATTAATATAATTTGTT
This sequence comes from Entamoeba dispar SAW760, assembly GCF_000209125.1. Taxonomy (NCBI): domain Eukaryota; phylum Evosea; order Mastigamoebida; family Endamoebidae; genus Entamoeba; species Entamoeba dispar. The sequence goes on from NW_001854320.1 coordinate 17,682, forward strand.
ATTCCATTATTGTTTCTATATTCTTATTTGTTAGATTTATACTTTTATATTCTATTTGTTATTTTACACTAATAAAGATTAAGAATACTCATTGTTAATGAATCAGTTCAATAGTTATTCTGTTTATTTATTATTTTTATACTATGATTTTATTTTTCTTATTATTCGAAGAATTTTATAAATAAGTTAGTTCATATTATTTAATATCTTTTGTTTTCCATTAATTAACTTTCAAAAAAATTAAAACAAATTCAATATTATTTGAATTTCTTCATAAAAACAACCAAAAAATTGTTTAAAAAAATTGAATTTATTCATAATGGTATATATTTTGAATAAACCCGCATTTTTCAAAGGACATCTTCTCTGACTGAATCTGGTTGCAAATAATCACAGTTTATTTTTGCGAAACAACTAATATCAACAAAATCTGGATTATTTTGTGATATAGTTTCATTATAATTTAAATTCTCAAAATTCACCAACCCTGGATCTACATTAATTAATGATACATTATGATCAGTCTGTGTGTACTGGTGGTCACCAAAATGAGAGTCCATATTGTCAGTTGATAGAATATCTTCTGGTGAATCACTATGGCTAATCTGCAATTCTTGTTGTAAAGTTTCTGTGTATTTATCTAATTGTTGGAATGGTTCAGATCCAATACATGAACAATGTTCTAATACTTGAGAACTAATATGGTCATTAATACAATTAAATTGATATTCATCAAAAATTGGATCTTCTAAGAACTCTTCTTTTGATAATTTAATGGTGTTTTGATCAATGATAATATTATTAGATATTTCATTATAATAGTCTTTATTCCCAATAAAAAGACCTTTTGATTGATGTTTATATGTTTTTAATAAATATGAACAAAGAAAATTATATACTGGAGTTCCAATTTTTTCTAAAACTTCTTCATTCTTATAAACACCAATAACTTCACCATCTTTATTCACTAAAGGGAGTTCTTGATATTGTTGGCTGCTAACCCCATCTTTTGAACTTTTTGTATAAAGTAGTTTAGTATTACACCCAATATCTTTATATTTATTATAATATTCATTAAGAATATTCATAATAACAAGTTCATTATAAGTTAATTTCTTTTTCTTTTTTGTTTTATCTGTCTCAATTGATGTTTTCTTTATAGGAATTCCTTCATTATCAAAATTTAATTGAACAACTCCTGTTTCTGCTTTAATTAAATCATATTCAAGGTTTTCATCAAACATTATTACCCCACTTTGATTCCATATTTTTTGAATTGGGAAGAAATGGTCTAACTTTTTTGCTGTTCTTTTCTCTTTTGAAAAAAGAAATGACCATCCTTTAGTTATCAGATAATAACATCCAGATAAGATATACTTTCTTCTTTTATTTATTGGTTTTATTTTCATTAGAGTATGTGGATTGTTTTCTTTTTGGGGTTTTGTACCTTTAATCATTTCTTCTAACTTATATTAAATAAAAATTGAAGTTCTTTTTATATTAAATAACTATTTTTGTCAATTTCAATAAACATCATTTGTTTTATAATTAGAATAAAAGAATAGTTTATTTATGAATTTTTTGTTGATTTTTTCTTTGAAACTTTCAATTCCTCTTTCATTTATACCTTTTTTAAAATGTTCAAAGTAGAATGATTATGAAGAATTCATGATTTACTTATGAAAAATAAAGAATTAAAAAAAAAATTAAATCTAATTTTATCTATAGTATTTTAATTTTAATTTATTTTATAATAAAAAGTTTCTATGTAAAACTAAAAATATTTATAATTATTTATTTTTTATTCTTTTGAACTAAAATCAATTTAACATTCTATAATTTTATAAGAAATAAGATTACATAATTCTTTTTCTATGTTATTTTGTTTCTTTTTTTAGTTATAAATTCTAAATTTAATATACTTCAAAAAAACTATCAACATAGTAAAATTTTACTTTTTTAATTGATAGTGTATTATTATATCTTATATTCAATAACATTTATTATATTTTAAAGAATAGTATATTCTCAGATAATTAAAGTATGATATTATATCTTTTTATCTAATAAATTGATAAAGATGTATAAGTATAGATTATTATAATCTGTAATAGGTTACATTTTTTTTAAATTCTCATATTATTTATTTATTTTTGTTAAAATAAATATTTTCAAAATGAAGTTGATGTATACCCCCTAAATAATAAAAATATATTATTGAATAAAATATATTATTCTCTAAAATAATAAATATTTTATTGATAATTCATATAATGATATTATATTCTTATTCATACTTTTAACAGACAGTTTAAACAAGTTATTTGTCTGTAATTTTGTGGGTCCAGTTTGTCTCCTTTCTTATATATTAATATTGTCCTTCCTTGGATAAATTGAATATAGATATTATTATGATTATACAACATTCATTAAATAATTTTAATAAGAAATTCTTTGGTTGTTCTAAATATTTAATCCAGAAGCATTGTATTTTATCAATTCCAGATGCTTTCCAATTATCAATGAATTTTATTGCATGATTTAATTCATCTAGAGTGATTACGCACCTTCTGTTATTAATTCTATTTTCAATTAATATATCATATAAATTAATATTTATGAAATCTATATTAGTGTTATTTTCATAGATTCCTTTCCAGAAATTAATTGTAGTAATATTATCTGGATATTCATCTTCTTTAGGCTTATTTGGAAGTTGTCTCTTTCCATATTTTAACATTTTATAATTCATTCTTATTCTTTTCCAATTATTCTTTCTTACTTCTATTTCTATTCTTTTCATTCTTTGGAGGTATTTGTAATAGTTTATTTGCTCCTTTGTTTTTATTTTAATATGATATATATCATATTTTTTAATATGTAATATTCTTTTTAATTTCATATATTGGTTATTATAGAGCAAGTCTCTTAATCTACATATTTTTGATTGTAATATTCTTTCTATACTTCTCCTTCCACTTCTTTCTTGATTGTTATTAATAATGATGTTAATAGTGGAGGTTATAGTTTTAATATAATGGTAGTAATCATCTAATGTATTGATTAATATTTCATTTGTATTAATGATATTAATTATTTGATGTACTTTGTTTTTATTGTAATAATAATTAATAAATAATACTTCTTCTTGTTATTTCATTTATTCTTATTTATTTATTCTTATTATTTCTTGTATTTCTTATTTCTTATTTATTTTATTAATTCTTTTAATTCAATATCTTTCCATTGGTGTGTTATTAATTCTTCTTCCATTCTTCTATTGACTTCCCTTTTAATTTCATTCTTTATTTTATATGTTTTCTTTATTATTTCTTTATATTCATTAATATCTTCTATTTTAATATCAATTTCATGTATTAATCTTTTTATTTCTTCTTCTTTAAGTTGATTTCTTAATTTTCTTTCTAATAATTTTAGTGCAAAACATTTATAGAATCTTAGAATTTATTCTTCTCTATCTTTTTACTTCACCCATTTTTTGAATGTCATGATCAGATGTGGTGATCTTCTTATGCTGATTTCCCATCTCTTCGATTGAATTCTGTATTAACTTTCTTTTTTTGGAAGATCATCTCGCTTGATGATATTTCATCAGCTACTACAACATTGGGGTGAGGTCATTCATAATTTGTGTTTCAGATGAATCAGATATAATGTGATTTATCTATTCTTTCTTCTTTTCTTCTTGTGTAATTTTATTTTGTAATTTAGATAATTTATCTTTCAAGAAGTATACTTGTTGTGATAAATTGCTTACTTCAGACATTTTCCTTTCTGATTCAGCATGGAACTCGAATAATTTTCTATCACTTTCTTGTTTTTTAGTGTTTATCTCCTTCTCATGCTTCTTCTTTAATGACATAATGTCATTTGATAATTTACTAATGGTCTGGTCCTTCTTTTGTATTTCTTCTTTCATTTCTTCTTTCTCTTTAATAGCCTCCTCTATTCTTTTCTTTAATTCTTCTATTCTTTTATCTTTTTCATTGTTCTTTTCTTCTTCTTTTAATTTAATATTTTCTTTTTCATTAAGCCTCTTCTTCTCTTCAGTAATTTCATTTTCATCATCATTTTCAACATTGTATATTTCTTATTTAAGTATTTATCATTTATTTCTTTTTGATTTAGTTGTTTGTCATCTTCTTCAAGTGTCATACTGATCGTTTCTTCTTCCATTCTAATCATTTTTGTTTTTTCTCTTGCAAGTAAATACCATCTTCTCATTATTGTTGATGGTGTGTATTCTTTAATCTTAGTGTTCTTAATTTCTTCTATTTCTTGTGGTGTAAGTATTTTGGTTTCTTCTTCAAATAGTCTTTTCCAATATTCTTGGTTTTGTATTTCTATCATTTCATTTCTTTTATTTCTTATTTGTCGTGGTCTTTTATTATGGTATTGTTTATATCTGTGTTGTGTTTTATGATGTGATTTATTTGTATTATAATATTGATTGTTTCTATTTGAATTATTGATAAAATACTTATGATGATAAAAAAGAATGAAGAGATGAGGAAATGATTCATACAATTATCAGTAAAACAGATAAGATAAGAGCGAAGGGGATAATAATAAAAATGATAATAACAACAAAAGGAAAAAAATTAAAAGTAAAAAAAAATGAAATAAAAAAAGGAACAAAGAAGAAAACAAAGACGAATAAAAAGATGAAATAAAATTAAAAATATAACAAGAATTAAAGTAACAAAATATCAACAAATAAAAAAATATCAATACATAAAATATTTCGGTAAATATATATTAATTATATAATTTATTCATTTCATACTATATTCCTTTATTACTTTATTACTATATTCTTTTTATACTTTATTCCTTTATTACTTTATTACTTTATTCCTTTTATACAAATACTCTCATGTATGTATATGTATATTATGTATAATATGTATGTATTTCTTTAAAAACAATGCTCTCAGCAGGTTTCGAACCTGCGACCCTGGCGTTATTAGCACCATGCTCTACCGACTGAGCTATGAGAGCTTACTATAACTACTTTATCATATAATCTGTTTACATATTATGTTATTATTATATATATTTCTTTCTATTTATATTATCTATATATTATTATATTATTATATGTTTATATGTTTATATGTTTATATGTTTATATGTTTATATGTTTATATGACTATACTATTCTATTCTATTCTTTAACTATTCCGACTAACTTATTCACTCTTTTATATAACCTTTTATAACTTAAACTTACTTCTTTATTTTTTTTATATGTTATATATATATATTTTATTTATTTTATATCTTATATCCTTTTATATCTTTTATATCTTTTATATCACTTTCCAGTGTTTATATGACTATTTATTGTTCTATATATGACTATAGATGCCATACTTTCTTATTATCTTACTATCATACTATCATACTATCTTACTATATGTATCCTCTACTTATACACTAGATATACTATATCTTACTTTATCTATACTTTATGGATACTATATGTATAAAAAGTGAGGGCTAGAGGGATTGAACCACTGACCGGCTGATCTGGAGTCAGCTGCTCTGCCACTGAGCTAAGCCCCCTTCATCTATATTTAATCTATACTATATTCTTTTTATGTACTTCCCTTATATATTATATATTATATATTATTATATTTATTATATATATTATATGTATATATTCTACTTTATATATTATATATTATATCCTTTATATTCTATATTCTATTTTATATTCATGACTTATACTTATACTTATATCCTTTATTATTATATTCCTTTATTACTATATTCCTTTTATACTTTATTCCTTTTATACTTTATTCCTTTTATACTTTATTCCTTTATTACTATATTACTATATTCTTTTTATACTTTATTCCTTTATTACTTTATTACTTTATTCCTTTTATACAAATACTCTCATGTATGTATATGTATAATATGTATAATATGTATAATATGTATAATATGTATGTATTTCTTTAAAAACAATGCTCTCAGCAGGTTTCGAACCTGCGACCCTGGCGTTATTAGCACCATGCTCTACCGACTGAGCTATGAGAGCTTACTATAACTACTTTATCATATAATCTGTTTACATATTATGTTTATATTATATATATTTCTTTCTATTTATATTATCTATATATTATTATATGTTTATATGTTTATATGTTTATATGACTATACTATTCTATTCTTTAACTATTCCGACTAACTTATTCACTCTTTTATATAACCTTTTATAACTTAAACTTACTTCTTTATTTTTTTTATATGTTATATATATATATTTTATTTATTTTATATCTTATATCCTTTTATATCTTTTATATCACTTTCCAGTGTTTATATGACTATTTATTGTTCTATATATGACTATAGATGCCATACTTTCTTATTATCTTACTATCATACTATCATACTATCATACTATCATACTATCATACTATCTTACTATCTTACTATATGTATCCTCTACTTATACACTAGATATACTATATCTTACTTTATCTATACTTTATGGATACTATATGTATAAAAAGTGAGGGCTAGAGGGATTGAACCACTGACCGGCTGATCTGGAGTCAGCTGCTCTGCCACTGAGCTAAGCCCCCTTCATCTATATTTAATCTATACTATATTCTTTTTATGTACTTCCCTTATATATTATATATTATATATTATTATATTTATTATATATATTATATGTATATATTCTACTTTATATATTATATATTATATCCTTTATATTCTATATTCTATTTTATATTCATGACTTATACTTATACTTATACTTATATCCTTTATTATTATATTCCTTTATTACTATATTCCTTTTATACTTTATTCCTTTTATACTTTATTCCTTTTATACTTTATTCCTTTTATACTTTATTCCTTTATTACTATATTACTATATTCTTTTTATACTTTATTCCTTTATTACTTTATTACTTTATTCCTTTTATACAAATACTCTCATGTATGTATATGTATAATATGTATAATATGTATAATATGTATAATATGTATGTATTTCTTTAAAAACAATGCTCTCAGCAGGTTTCGAACCTGCGACCCTGGCGTTATTAGCACCATGCTCTACCGACTGAGCTATGAGAGCTTACTATAACTACTTTATCATATAATCTGTTTACATATTATGTTTATATTATATATATTTCTTTCTATTTATATTATCTATATATTATTATATGTTTATATGTTTATATGTTTATATGACTATACTATTCTATTCTTTAACTATTCCGACTAACTTATTCACTCTTTTATATAACCTTTTATAACTTAAACTTACTTCTTTATTTTTTTTATATGTTATATATATATATTTTATTTATTTTATATCTTATATCCTTTTATATCTTTTATATCACTTTCCAGTGTTTATATGACTATTTATTGTTCTATATATGACTATAGATGCCATACTTTCTTATTATCTTACTATCATACTATCATACTATCATACTATCATACTATCATACTATCTTACTATCTTACTATATGTATCCTCTACTTATACACTAGATATACTATATCTTACTTTATCTATACTTTATGGATACTATATGTATAAAAAGTGAGGGCTAGAGGGATTGAACCACTGACCGGCTGATCTGGAGTCAGCTGCTCTGCCACGAGCTAAGCCCCC
>NW_001854319.1:0-3246 GCF_000209125.1 Entamoeba dispar SAW760
TTTTTATCTATAATTTCATCAGGAAGATCAATCCCAATTATATTATTAAACATTGTATTTCCAATTGCATAAATATTATCTGTTAATAAATATAAATGAAGATTACTATGATTAATTATTTTTTTAAATAAACAAAGAATCCTTCTACTCTATTTGTTGTAAAATCTCGATACATTCCATATTTGATACATTCAGAAGTGTTGAATTAAATCAATTAAACACATCAATTATTTATTAATATTTATTCAATTTAATTCTTCTATTAATTGTTTAATATTATCTTGTAATGTATTAGTACCATCTATTGAATTTATAATATCACTTGTATTAGGTTCAAACAACTGATCATCATCATTTTCTTCTTCATTATTTTCTTTATCATCATAACAAGTATTTTCATCATCATCATTGTCTTCTTCAATATTTTTAATATTTTTCATTATAATACTTTTCTATGTTTCAATTAAATCATTTTCATTTAATTTCATATTCATTGTTAAATGAAATAATTTCATTATTATATGATCACTCTTAAAATATTTTATCAATGATCTTTCTATATGATTTCTACACAAAAATAGTTTAGAATAAGGAAATATTTGTTTCAAAGCATTATATTGAGCAATACAACGATCACAAACAATGATTTCATGTCCATAATTTAAAATATTGTAAAGTTGATGAAAGAATAGTTTATATGAAATTTCAGGTTGATCAAATAAATATCCAAATGAAAGAAGTTGGTTAAAAGAATTATCATCTTTCACAATAACAACATATAAATTTTTATTATATATATTTGTTTATATATATTTGTTTTAGTTGTATCATCAACATACCATTTTCTTTTACTATATTCCATTTGATTCACTTTCTTATGAATGAATAATATCGAATGAATATAACCATTAGTGAAAGTATTTGTTAATTTAATAAATGAATCATTTTCAAAAAATGATTCTGAAAGAAATATATTTTCAAATATTTTATTTCTATCTTCTTCTCTCTGAATTTGTCTAAATTTTCTAAGAGGAATTTGAATATGAGGATGATTTACAAGAAATTTTATTATTTCATTATTTGTTTTTTGAATTAAATGTTTCTCAGATTTTAACAAAGGACAAGTTTTTGATACAACAAAGAAATAATCTAATTGATGTTTATGTTCATTAATTTCTAATACACTATTTACATTATCAAACCCTAATGTTACAATTAATTTATATTCACAATCTCTTCCTTTACATGTTTCTTTTGTTTTTCCTGATTGATTACAATCGAATACAATTTTTATATTATTTTTATTTATTTTTGTAGATTTTGTATGAATAAGAAGAAATAAAATTATTATTAATTTCCTAAGAGTAGTAATAACATCATTTTTGTCATTGGCATCGTGACATTCAATATCAATGTGAATATAATTCTTAAATATTTCAATTCTTTTTCATATTCTATTTCTTTTAGAACCATCAATCCTGATGCAAATATTTCTTTTTGTATAATTCTTAATTTTACTTGTTCATACCAATTTATTGATTTACAAACATTCATCATCCTTTCTATAATTCTTCTTAACAAACCATTTAATTTATTCAAAACAATAATTATTGATTCAATATTTTGTGAATATAATAATTTTGATGATAAAATAAGTATTTCATTCATAACATCATTGTTAATATAATCATTATAATGATTAATAATAACATTCATTGTGTCTTTAATTTCATTTTGTGCATCCTTCAAAGAAATTTGATTAAAAACACAATTATTAATAATAAATGATAAATTTATTGATATATTCTCAAAAATTTATTCAATCATTCACAGATTTATAGATTGGAATCAAAATAAGTGAATAAATAATACACATAAATAAAAACCATAAAAATAAAAATGAATAAAATAAATTATATCAATAAAATATTGTTAAATAATTTGTATCAATAAATTAAACACTTTTTATTGTATATTTCTAATTTCTATAATAAAAAATACATCCTTTATTTCATCATTCTTTTTATCTTTTATTTTCTCTTTTTGAATTATTCCTTTTTATCTTCTTTCATTTTATATTCTCAATTTTCTACTTTTATTCTTTTCATCTTCTTCTACTTCATAATTTCATTTTTTCCATTATATCATTATTTCTCTTCATTTTTCTCTTATTTCCTTTTTTCGTTGTTATATAATTTATTATGATAGTTCAAATGATATAATATTTTCTTATTATATAATTTACATATTAATTTATTTTATTATTAATATTATGAATATTATAATCTATTCTTTATGAAATAATATTCAACACTTATTCATAAACAAAATATAAATAAATATAAATGATAAATATTTTATTTATAAATCAAATGAGATGAAATAATTAATTTATTAATAATAAATGATAAAATAATTAAATTATTTATTAAATCTAATAAATTATGATATAAATTACGATATTTTATTCTTCATTTCAATAATTAAATAAAAATGATTAAAACATCGATATAATAATATTAATAAAAATAATAATCAACATAATAAGAATAAATAATAAATAATTCTAATTGAATATGAATAGATAATATCAATGAAAATAATAAATATATATAAAATAAATGTCAATTTAACTATTTTTAATTATATAAATTCTATATTACTTCTTTTTACTAAATATATTATCAAAACTACAATTATTTAAATATGAACTATTTCATTTATCTATTCATTAAATATTCACTAAATATACAAATAATCAAATAAGTAAAATAAAAAAATAAATAAGAATAAAATGATAAGTATCAAATAAATGATTATATTTAAATGAATAGAATTAAAATGAATATAATATAGAAATAAAATAATGAAATAACAAAAATAATAAATGTGATATATAACAATAAAATAAATAATGTTATTAAAAAATAAAAAAATAAAAAAGAACTTAAAAATAAATAATAATGGAAATAATAACATCAACATCAAATAACATATCAATTGATAAAACAAAACAAATAATTCAACAACTAGAAGAATTGACAGAAAGAAGAATAGAAGATATTATATTTGATTCAGATATTGATGATTGGAATGTTAATACATCAATATTTGATCAAAGAATAATAAATAAAGAACATATAATAATTATTATTGAAGATGAAGGTGGAAATAAATTTGGAGGATATGTTAATGTGAAAATTGATAAAGTTGATGATGATATAAGTGATCCAAAATCATTTTTAT
>NW_001854318.1:0-1083 GCF_000209125.1 Entamoeba dispar SAW760
TGATAAAACTTTATTTTTTGGAGGATCCACAGAACGATATTGGATACCTAGTACTTTTTATTAAAATCAAAAAAGTGCACCTTTTTTCAATAAAATTGTTGAATTAATATCTCTGCTACAACCTCACCATTTCTGATAAAACTTTATTTTTCGGAGGATCCACAGAACGATATTGGATACCTAGTACTTTTTATTAAAATCATAAAAAGTGCACCTTTTTTCAATAAAATTGTTGAATTAATATCTCTGCTACAACCTCACCATTTCTGATAAAACTTTATTTTTTGGAGGATCCACAGAACGATATTGGATACCTAGTACTTTTTATTAAAATCAAAAAAGTGCACCTTTTTTCAATAAAATTGTTGAACTTGTATCTCATCTACAACCTCACCATTTCTGATAAAACTTTATTTTTTGGAGGTTCCATATAAAGTTACTAGATACCTAGTACTTTTTATTAAAATCAGACGCATTTAACTTCTTTCGTCTAATTTAGACAGAAACATGTCAAAAATTATCTCAGATAGAAAGCGACCAGAATTAATAATTTTTATCTTTTTGTAGAGTGCATATTAATGTGATTAATACTTAGTACTTTTTATTAAAATTGACGACATTTAACTTCTTTCATTTGGTTTAGATAAAAATAGAATAAATTAATATCTCAAATACATGACGATCACAATTAATAATTTTTATCTTTTTGCAGAGTGCTTTTGAAGATAATTGATATATAGTACTTTATATTAAAATCATAAAAAGTGCACCTTTTTTCAACAAATTTGTTGAATTAATATCTCTGCTACAACCTCACCATTTCTGATAAAACTTTATTTTTTGGAGGATCCACAGAACGATATTGGATACCTAGTACTTTTTATTAAAATCAAAAAAGTGCACCTTTTTTCAACAAATTTGTTGAATTAATATCTCTGCTACAACCTCACCATTTCTGATAAAACTTTATTTTTTGGAGGATCCACAGAACGATATTGGATACCTAGTACTTTTTATTAAAATCAAAAAAGTGCACCTTTTTTCAATTAAATTGTTGAATAATATCTCTGCTACAACCTCACC